>NC_056737.1:1670823390-1670935890 GCF_019279795.1 Protopterus annectens
CTGTGTCATACATACCTAAATCTTTACATAATGCAGCAGTTCTCGGGGTTAAGTGAATAAGTCTCAACATTCCATTTCTAAAATGTAGAGCAGTAAGCCTCATAATGTGGAACAAAAGGAAAAATGTCAAACACAGCTTCTGCTAGGAATATCTCAATATGGTAAAAATGCATTGCATTTTTACTTAAGCAATAATCTATGAGTGTATGTGGATAAAGCACAATTTACCCACGTAATTTGATCACAAGGGCAAATCCCAAACAAAGCTAACCATGGGTAAATCCTTCAATGCCCACATACAAGTGTTGATTATTACTATTATGCGATGACATTATTTAAGAAAAAAAAATGACCTTTTCTAAAT
This sequence comes from Protopterus annectens, assembly GCF_019279795.1. NCBI lineage: Eukaryota > Metazoa > Chordata > Ceratodontiformes > Protopteridae > Protopterus > Protopterus annectens. The sequence continues at coordinate 1,670,823,755 of NC_056737.1, forward strand.
AATGTTAATTTATTAAAAGTCTTTAGTGCTCTTCTGCTGACTTCTGGTAGTCTGAGGCTCTCAGCTGATGAACTTTAAATGCTCTACATGTTTAGTGGGACAGACACACAGAATGTTGTTGTGTCTACCCCCCGCATTAACTGTTGAGAACTGAAGTCATTATGTAAGTTTCCATGGAACTGATTGTACAGTTCCTGGCATGGAAAGCTGTGAGATTGTTTTTTGATACATATACTTTTGCAACCTGAGCAGACCATTAGTTTTAAGATTTTTTTAAAAGCAGCTTGAATTCTCCACTTAGTGGCATGAAGAAAGGAAGGTAATGCGTTTCTTCTTGTAGTAAAAGAAGCATGCAAGTTTGTCACCAAAAGAAAGGGTAACTACCTGAGGTAATGCTTTCTGATTCAGAGATATGTCTACAGCAATTATTTTAAATGACTGCTACAATCACCATTGTGAGCATTCTCCACATCTGTACTAAATGCTAGTGAGGAATTCCAGGGGAGCAGCTAAAGCTAATTAGCCATGTGTGCGGAAAATGCCTGTGGCAAGGGATTTACACAGCTGTGTAAATTCGCCAGTTGACCTTGTTAATTAACACTGCCAAAATGCTGCATTCCCCCATTATTTTCAATGGAGCTAAGTGCTGCAGCTACGTTTTGTGAAGTTCAGCAGAAAAGTAGTGATGGGGTGTGTGCGAATGTGTGTATGTGTATGGTAGTGTATGTACATGTGTGCAGAAGTACAAATGCTGTCCAATGACTGTAAGTGTGTGTGTGTGTGTGTGTGTGTGTGTGTGTGTGTGTGTGTGTGTGTGTGCATTTGTATATGGATGAAAGGCTGAGTGTGTCCATCTGAAAGTATGTATGTGTCATGTACAGTGAATGCCACTATGTATGTACATGTGTGTGTGTGTGTCTGTGTGTGTGTGTCTGTGTGTGCCTGTATGAATGTCTGCATGTGCGCAGAAGAATGGTTCCTGTGCCAAAGCAAAGCATGAGCCTCCAGTAGTAAAATTACCAGTGAAAAGTGCTGTTTTCCACCAGCAGTAGTTATGTGCAATTCAGAGACTTACAAATTTGCTGATAATAGCAGTTAACGATATCTCTGAACCTCATTTTACTTGACAGTGTAAACTGTACCTTGCAGTTCTAGCAGTTTACTTGAGTGTTAAGGGATTCTTTCTGAATCCCAGGGTAAATCTTGAAGCTTTTTGATTGTTGTGCAAATGACCATTGCTTCTCTATAAAACATAGATTACATTTAGGCACAGTTTCACAACATGGATTTTATATAAAAGGCAAAGCAAGAGGAAAATGGAGAAATATAACCTGCAAACTGTAAAATGTTGTATTCTATAAAACAGCAAAACTACATTCACTTTCCCTAACTACTAGAAAAAGACCAGCATTGTACATTTGCTATAATTTAGAGGTGGCAGAATGCCATGCCATTCCTATTTTCTCAAATTAAGCAGTACGATTTTGAAACAGACCTAATTACATTGAGAACTTTCATTTTTTTCTCTTTGTATTAATAAAATGTTCACATTGATTGGAAGATGAGGGGCCAGGGCTACCAGTGGATCTGCACCAAGCTTTGCGCAAAAATATACTGAAAACTTCTTAACTATTTTTCTACTTCAAAATTTTATAACATAAAATAAGCATAGCATACCTAGAGTTTAACAAACCCTAGCCAATGGAAAACTGTGTCTGAATTCCAGATTTTAATACAGAACTTGTTAGGGCTATGAGCAATAAAATTTCATACAAAGCACAACGTAAAGCTTTGTTGGCCTGCTTTCATGGGGTGGACGGATGGACAGTGAGTTTATTTCTTACAGATTAACAGCCCTTGAGGGATTTCACTTTGATGACATTTCTACAAAAGAACTGCAAATTCTTTCTGAAAGCATTTTCATATAATTTTCATACAGCACCTGCATTTTCTTTCTGTTAGGTAATATCTGGTCTTGTAAACATTTATTTAGAAATGGTACAACAAAGTGCATCTTTTTCTCTCTCTCACTCTCCACATTCAGCCCCATGGTAGTGCTCATGGTGCAAGCAAGTCCAGTGAAGTCATGGGGACGGTGTGTATATTAATGTATGTATGTATGTGGATGTGTGTGCTATGCGTGCCTGTAGGGGCATGAGTGAAGCTGCATGGATTTGAATGTGTGCGTCTGTGTATGTGTCTGCGTGGGTGATTGCACTTGGAGGGCTTCGGCACGGACTCGTGAGTCAAGGTTCATGTTTGTGGGTGCATGTGTGTATATGAGCGTGTGTGTGCTTGTGTGCGCATGCGCGTGTGTATGTGTGTGTGTGGGCATGAGTGCACACGCCTAAGTGGATATTAATATTTCTGTGTGTGTGTGTGTCTGTCTGCCTGTGTGCATACACATTTGCATATGGGTATATGGATGAGTTTTTCCTGGGAGTGTGATCGAGTCTGAGGGGCATGTTTATACGAATGGATATGTGTGTATGTGTCTGAATATGTGTGTGTGTATGTGTGCACATGTGCGCATGTGTGTATGTGTGTGGACATGCGCGCATGTGTGTATGTGTGTGCGTGCGTGTGTGTGCATCAGCGCACACACCTAAGTAGATATTAATGTTTGTGTGTGTGTGTGTGTGTATGTGTGTGTCTGTCTTTCTGTCTGTGTACGTGCATGTTTGCATATGGGTATATGGATGAGTTTTTCCTAGGAGTGTGACCGAATGTGAGGGGCATGTTTATACGAATGGATATGTGTGTATGTGTCTGAATGTGTGTGTGTGTGTGTGTGTGTGTGTGTGTGTGTGTGTGTGTGTGTGTGTGTGAGTGTGTGTGTGTGTGTCTGTCTTTCTGTGTGTGTACATGCATGTTTGCATATGGGTATATGGATGAGTTTTTCCTAGGAGTGTGACCGAATGTGAGGGGCATGTTTATACGAATGGATATGTGTGTATGTTTCTGAATGTTTGTGTGTGTGTGTGTGTGTGTGTGTGTGTGTGTGTGTGTGTGTGTTTAAAGGGTGCCTTTGCTAACATGATGCATGGGCTGCTAGGAAGACCAGTAGAATGGTCAGGTCTGACAGCACGATGTTTGATGTAGCGATATGGTAATGAGCTGCTGCTGAGGTCTGCTTCTCTGTGGCTATACAATGTATCTGAATCAGAATTTCTCTCTGTCACACTAATTCACCAATACATGTTGAACAATCAGTGTGGGTGGAAATAAATTCTCTGAATCCAAGGGTATGTATTTTTCTATAAAAGTAAGGTTATAGTGTTTGTTTAAATGCTGTATAGGAAAATAATAAATAATATCTACCAGGCAGTTTAATTTTGAAAATTAAGGCTATGGGCCACTAAATGAGCTTCATTCTGTAATCCAGAGTTTGATTACTTGAGTTTTCATCTTTCAGTTCTACGTGTCTGAGTATGGCTGTTAAGTAGACAGTGCCTTTGAATTGCCTCAATAATAAACTTGTCTAGTGGTTATATCTGACTACAAAAAAAACCCACAAAAAACAAAACTTAATATTGAAATTCAATATGCAGGTATTCTATTACTTTGGAAGCCAGGAGATCATGCTGAGGAAACTTTTATAACTATATTTCTCAGTACTTTTCTCTGAAAATGCCATTAGAATTTGTGAAATCAATTTTGAGGATGCGTCTTTATATATATATATATATATATATATATATACACAGAGAGCAAAAATAGCCAGAGCAGTCAGTATTAGTGGTGTGGACTTCTATAAATTGGTCTTTAGTAAACAGATTCAAAATCGCACACTGCACAAGTGTACAAGGAAGATGTGCAAACTGGTACTTCACCAATATACTAACCAGCTGCACTGATTTATGTATATATGCAGCCTATGAAGAACTGTCCAAGCAAACTGTGCAGAGATGTATTTAAGATGAACTGAAAAGTGTGAAGGCAAGACTTGCACACGTGTATAAATTACACATATGTGGAAGACCGCTGTGATTTAGTAAGTTTCCAAAGTTAGCAGTTAAGCAAACCCTTTGCTAATATCTGAAGACTTCACTGCATGTATCTTGGCAGAGAGTTGCTTGTAAGTGAATAAATCCAATTTTCCAGCAGATTTGCTCTGCAGGCTTTCATTGATGAGCACCAGTTTATTTTGTTTGTAAGTGTTGAAAGGAGGTAGATAAGAACGATGGAAAAAGGGGAAAAGAGTGCACAATGGGAGACATAGTAACATGACTGGAGGTGGGAGATGAAGGTCATTTAATTTTTTTGCTGGGACTAGACCCTCTTTTTCAAATTTATAAGAAAAAGGGGAAAGGATATGGGGAAGAAAGTGCAGGTATGGCAGGTAGGGAGTACATAAGGCTTTTAACAAAGGAAGCCCCTCCACCCTCCTGTGATAGAGGCAGCGGTTTATCTCTGTTTCTTTCTGTACTGAAAAACAAAATGGAAAAAGGGAAAGCATATTGACAGTATAGCACAGGCATGATCCTTGTATACACAACGTTATGCTAAACTGGTAAGTTAATTTCCTGTGACAGGCGCAGTGCTATCATGGCAGTTATTGGCATTGGCTGCCTCTTGAAATTGAACCCATTAGAATGTGACCACAGACTGCTGTCAGCTGCACATATCCCACCCACCCAAATAAAGAAGAGCTGCTTAATTAACTCTATCCACAAGGTGTGACTTAAAATCTTTGCACTTGGTTTTCTTTCCATACCACTATCCAACTAACTTTCTGCCTTTGGTCATCACTTTTTTTGACATGTGACATCAAATGCTGTGATAAATTTTTAACTGTACCCTGCAATATGCATTTGCATTCAGATGAGTAAAGTGCCTCCATTGTCCAGTTTTTTTATTTTTGCACAAAACGGAGAAAAGTTACATTAAAATCCTATCATAAAGCAATACAATTCATATGACTTATGAGATGATTGCATTTGTATTATAGTGTGTCAGTTAAGCTTAATACTCAAAAGTGCCATAGTGCAAAGCTGGCAGTATAGCAACAGCATTATGGAACATACCGACCATACAATTACTAATTACAGGACTGAAAACCAACTAAATGAATACTTTTGAATGAATCTGGGTACTGCTCCTGAACCTCTGTCACTCACTGGTCCAGGGGGCAAAGCTGATGTTGCTGCAAATCATGAGAACTCCTCATTTTAAGCCAGCCATCACTGACTTTCTCTCTCTTCCTCAAATAAATAACCTGTTTACAAGCTTGGAACCGCAAAAAAGGAGTAAGCCCAGTACAAAGCACTGTAACCAAACAACGGACTATAGAAGGAATTCCAACCGGTCGTAATCATAAAGACAGTTTGATTCTGAATAAAAGTTGTCTTTAATAATATATTAACGCTGTTTACAAGCTTAGCTCCTCCTTCTTTCCTTGCAGTGTTCTGCCTGACTCTCTAAACACCCTTTCAATACATAACTCCTGTATATATATATATATATATATATATATATATATATATATATATATATATATATATAAATAGTCTTTGTGCCTAAAGAATCCTAGGAGAAGTTATTAGTTTTTAAGCAGCTATCATAACTGTCTCAAGTCATACTCTGTAACCTTGCTGTATTTAATGACTATAACCTTGTTTATACTCTAGTGATACCTGTCCATGTACCTTCTGTTCTTTACTAGAGGTCTCTTGTAGTTTTTATTCAACATGAGCTAAGCTTGCAATTTGTCAGTTTGATTAGTGATCTTCTCTGGCAAGGAAATGTAAATAAAATAAAAAAACAATCACAACACGGTTCATCATTTTGGGGGGATTCCAGTTTGCATGGACAGCTCAACTCTGTACAAAAGTTTTATTGAATGAACCATTTGGGTACCAGAATGAGGCTCTGCCCTTCACAGAAATGATCTCTTACAGTTAGAATCAAGAAGTAAAGTGGTAGCTGCTCTGTGAACGTGCGACTGCTAGAGTGTGAACCACTCCTGATGCAGTCTGACTATAATACAGTCAGGTAACTGCAGGTTCTGCCTTACTTTGCAAAGCAGCCATGTACATGCACAGTTCAGACAGGCGTGCCTGTTCATGCTCATGTGACCTTGTTTACAGTGATGGTGATATTTGCACATGTGCAATAATATCCTGAAAGCCTCAATTACAGAGCTTCATAAACTTACAAAAATAGTGAAATGTGATGTGAGTTGCCACTTTGTGTGCTACTGGTTAAAGTAGTGAGGATCACTGGAAAGCAAAAGTAAAAACTGAAGTTAAATGTGTGAAATGGTGAACATACTCAGAGCATTTCATTGCATTAAAGATAGGACAGGAAGTGCTTCTAAAGTGCTAATAATTGAAAATTATGTTACTACTATTAGCAAATGTTATTCGCTCAGCAATTTCAACGTAAGCACTGTGTAATTTTTTCCATTTACATTACAGTACAGTTAGTATTATTTCATGTTTGTCAGTGCAACTGGCACTTGGCAATAGTAATGAAAAGGAACACTGCGCACAGACATGATAGAATGTAATGAAACACAACATCAAGAATCTTGAGGACATATATATATATATATATATATATATATATATATATATATATATATATATATAACACCCACCCCACACTACATAATATGCAGCATTAAAGTCACATGTCATGCAGTTGTTCAGTCAGAGTTACGTACAGCTCAATGCTCAGTTTGAATGAAATACATTACACACACACACACACACACACACACACACACACACACATACACACACACACATGTTTACAGAAATAATCCACTGTTAAAAATCAGAACTGAACATACTGACATTGCACCACTGCAGGGCTAGATACACTGACCATGTAAATATTGGCTCTAGATGATTGTCACTGTTGAAGTGACACCCTGACCCCATGTGCAAAAACTGGTAAAAGGGATTGTGGATGGATGGATGCTCACATTGCAGTGTTAGACATCAATCAGGTCAGATGGGGTACAGTTTCTGTTTAGGTTGATGCAGGGAAGTCTCACATTTAGTAATACTTACTGTATTAATCCAAGGGTTGATATGTTATAACAGTAGGGAGCAAGAAACACGAGTGATACATTTACTGCTGAGGAGAACCACATTCTCATGGATGCACTTAAGACCTATGGAACATGCCAGTTTGGAAAATAGGGTCCTAGACAGGCAGACCATGCTAAAGTGTGGATCCAAGTACTGCAGACATAAATGTTATTGGGGAAGAAACTGAATATGGCATAATATAGGTAGAAAGCTAGTAACTTGGTGTCTCACGCCAGGAGTAAAATGTGTCAGAAAGCAATAGGTAGTATCATCGTTGGTATGTGTTCTTCCACTGTACAGAGTCTGCCACTTGATTAGTAATTGATACCCTTCATGATGGTGATTATGATAGCGAGTATGATGGAAAATGCACTATTCAAGGTGGTGTGGATACTGGCAGTTTGGTATGTCCACTCCATGTTCACGCAGGTGTTGGAGCAGTCAGTATTATTGTGTGGTATTCTTCTGGATAGTGTGACAGTTATTTATCCATAGCTCATATTACCACATACCAGTTTCAATGTCTGTCTGTTAAGTATTTCAGGACTGAGAATGCAACCACTGTAAAGAGAAACACCACGTGTTATGGATTTCCTCCCTTTTAACCTGTACTAATAAATGTTCAGGGATTTACTGAGAAGTGAGTTATGAAGCATATTATAAAAATATACTTGCAATTTTTTTCTTAGGTATGGCACCAAATGAAACAGCAATAACAAACTGGAGGTGCAGCATGGCGGGCTGATGACATTGAAGATGTCACTTGCATTATACTCATGGCACAGTCTAAGGACAGCGGCACTCAGTCCCAAAGTGTACACCCTTAAGCTTAATACTTGATCAGGCCATCTCATTCCCAAACACATACTAAACTTGTCACAGTTAAAGTTTTTATCTTATAAAATGTCACATCATCTTATATATGAAGCATGCAAGGCAATTGCTATAAAAGTACTTGCTCCAAAAACTATAATATGCCTTACATCTCATTGTAGCTCTCTCTGCTCAAAATACGAGAAAACTTCAGATAGTGGTAAACAAAATTCCATTTATTAATGACAATGAGCGCCATTGTTTTACAATACAAAACTGTAATGGACAGGGCATCTTACTTAACACATTGACTTTTAAACTACTTAATGAAGAATATTTCCCTTTTTTAGCAAATAAGCTATTAAATAAAACACCATACTTCTAGGAAGTAATAATACTCAAGACAAAAACGCTGTTATTTGTGAAAAAGCCCTCACTAAACTAGCCATGTTTTTTTGCAACAGCCTGTTAAAAAAATAAATAAATAAAATTTTAATTTATAAAAGATTGTAAACCCAAGTAATTCAGAAACTCAGGATAGACTCTCTTATAATCTTTTTCACATTCAGTCAAAATTAACCTCTGTGTTGAAATTCAGCGGTTGTAATAATATAACTATTCAATCACTTTCTGCTCTGAGGTGAATTTATACTTAGTTTAGCTTAATCAAAGCATAGCTTGTCACTTACGTTTTATACTGTGGTGAAATTCTGCTCCCCAGTGTACTCAAGCAAAGCTGTGCTGTCTAAATGTATTTAAATCTATCTATATGCTATTTTGGGATGGCATAGAATTGTCCCTTCACAACAAGAGGTTGTTTGGTTTGTTTTTTGGCCAGGGTGTCTCCTGTATGGAGTCTATATATGCTGCCCATGTAGATGTAAGTTTTCTCAAGGTGCTTTGGTTTCCTCCCATATCTTAAAGGCAGAGAGTAACATCAGCAACTCTAATTTGCCAATAGGTGTGTTTAAGATGGTAGAAAGGTCTGGCTGTCTATTTCTGTTCCATACTTGCCTATTAAACTCTGTGGCAGTTCTTCAAGGGGTCAGGGCCGGCCTTAGCCGAAATGGCGCCCTAGGCGAAGTAGTGCTCTGGCGCCCCTTAAGCCCCACCCACACCACAGTCATGAAACACCTCTATTTGAGCCACACCCACAGAGTTACTCCCCAAGAAAGCCACTCCAGCCATTGCCTTAAATTATTTAAACGCATAGGAAGAATAACTACATTGCAAGGTATCTTTTAACTACAACTACTTCTGCATAGTATTTTCTACTTTAAATACCAGAGCCAGATCATGGTCAAATAGGGCCCTAGGCAGGGTAATAGACTGCCACCCAGTGCAGCCGCTCCTGCAGCAACCCCATCACCCCAGCAGCAGCCCCCTCCTCAGCTATTCCAGTGTTCCATTATTTGGTTATTTCTCACCAGTTACCATGCATACTATTCTCGTATTTGCTTCTACAGTCATTACAGATATTGAAATAAAATAGCACAAACACAGGTAGCCATTTGCTAAACAATACAGTCTTGCAATGAAAACAGACTTAGCATAAGCAATAAATGTCTCTGCCCTTGAAACTCACATTCATTGAAATGTGAAAAATTCATATTCATTAAAAAGGCATGAAAACCCACATTCATAGAAAATGCATCTGGCCAGTGAAGAATTAAGTTTACCTTTGGGCTGTTTTCAAAACGGACTCCTTGCACACATATTTTAGGGCCATGCATATGTGTATTTGTTCTTTGATTCACATTTCTGATTGCATTGAATTATATTCCTTGTATAATACAGCACCACTTGTTAGAAAGTGTTCTAAATTTGTAGATTTAAACATTATTTTAATAAGCAATGAAACAAAATGTATGAACCAATAACTACCCATTTAAGAAAATTTTAACCATAAAAGGCCACTCAAGACTTCTGTCATTATAATCCACCAATATTACTCCATACTCACAGTCTCTGCAGATATAAAATCATCTGAATTCCACATTAAAGAAATCCGTACCTAATGAAGAGGTTTCTACTGGCAAAACAACTTCACATATCAATGTTTTATCTACAAATTCAGTGCCTGCTTTCCTTGAAGAATTAATTGCCTATATTGCATTAAAAAATTGGTAAGTTGGTAATATTGCAATAGGAAATTACCAACAAGTTCATAGTCACCACAAATGTCTTGCAAAGGACATACTCAGGAGTGTAGAACCCCTATCCCCTTATAATGCACCAAATAATCATCAATCATATGGGCAATGCAATATCAGCACTCCATCTACATGGTGTGGGAGTAGAATCCACAGCCTTCTGCACCAAAGGCAATTATGCTACTAACACTGCTTTCAGATTTTATAACCCAGTATGCCATTTGATAAAAAAAATAGCTAGTTGCACATAGAAACATTTACATTTGTTAGAGTATGTTTTAAATTTGTAGTTTTAAACATTTTTCCAGTAAGCAATGAAACAAAATGTATGAACCAGTAATGACAAAACTACCCATTTCAGAATATTTTAACCATAAAAGGCCCCTCAAACATCTGTCATTACAACCCACCATGCATTTTCTGAAGGAAATGAAGGCTGAAACTCAAATGTATGACATTTAGTTATTTAAATCTTCAGTGATTTGCCAGAAAAACACAAATTTTATGAGGAATAGGCCAAAAATATGAGGCAAAAATCTGGATAGTTGAGAGGTATGCATATCTCTCAACCTTACTGCAAGAAATCTGGACTGATCATCATCAAGTCTAGATTTACTTCTAACAAAGGTAAGCAAATCATCCAACTTTTAACACGAGGAACACAGATCACCAGTGTTATCAGCTGTTACCTTTAAATATACATAGCATTTATTATACTGCACAATATATTTGTGCATTAGCAAATCATTAATTGCATACTTAAGTAATCCATATTGAGCTTCAAACAAATACAGTATTTTAAAAGAAAAGAATAATCAAAGTCAGTAACCACAGAATTCAAAGAGAACTTAAATCAACTTCTACGACAAAAAAAAAATCGCACCAGCAATATACAACTAAATAATACAGTAAGTACAGTAAAGTTGTCCTGACCATACAAGGTGTGCAAGCCTGACAAAAGTTGTAATTCCTTTACCAAAATGTTAATTTCTCTCAGTCATTGTTATTATTTGTTATTCTTTATGCAGGCAGCTTCCCTGCATGCATAGCATCCTGAAAGGCTGCAGAACTATTGTGTTAAAGCATTGTAATATAAAACACATCGCAAAAGAGCGTCCAGGTACACTGCAGGAGGTGTGACCCAAATAAGCAACAAACATTGTCCGTGAGTATTGCAGTATCACACGGGTCTTTTTAAATGACACGAGACGTGCAGCAGCGTGCATTAGTCATTTCTTTACAGATATTTTATTTATTTATTTAATTGACATTTGTTTACCGGGGTGGTCTGACTGGGTCTACAGAACCTGTTTTCAGCAGAGGCCGTATCAGATTTGTTTCATTAAAAGGGGGGGGGGGTGCTGATTTATAACTACATGGTAATTTGTGAAGTGAATAAAAATGCACACAGGTCTTTTTTTCAGGGAACCTGCCCTCTACTTTGCCAGGTTTCCAGAGAAGGTGTAGTAGTATTGTTGCTGTTCTACCTAGCAAATATAATAAAACGCAACAGTATATTTCTATCTCTAAAAGTGGTGCAAATAGAATAAAAATGGCATTAGCTGCAGACATTATAGAATTCGGGCAGCTGTTACTAAACAAGAGTGCTACTCACAGACAATGTACCTTGTACACCGAGTCACTGTTGATTTTTTCAGTAAAGCAGTCTTTATATTTCCTTTACAGTTCTAGCATGTTCCTGACCAAATGTCCCAGAGGGTTACCACTTCACTCAATAATGTTTTCTGAAGGTCCTGCAGAAGGATGTGGCAGTGGCTAGTATCTGTAGTCTGTCTTACCTCACAACTGTTCATTCCAATGTGTAAGCCTCTTGTAATGAGGTACAGAAACCTTACATGAACAGGGGAGCTTTTTTCTGCCTTATACAATACACCATTATGCACTTTTCTGAGAAAACAATATCAAAGGTGATGCATACTGTGCAGATAATGAGACGATTATGAGGGACTGCTGTATACCAATCTCTCTTGCTATGAAATGATATTAACACCAGACAGATACCTATCAACACAATGAGCTAATTCACAAATTTCTGTGGCTGCTGAGGGCATTCATAGTTTACTGTGGGATAGACTGATGTGAACTTTTCTTATTAAAGCATGTACAGCTTCTGTTTACATTAGACATATTATTTTTAACTAAACATAATGTTCCCACATGTTAACCACATGGTACACTTGATTCTAGGATGCTTAAGGCAGCACTTGTTCAGATGCATCTTATGCAAGAAACATCTAATTTAGTACGATAAATTATATGGCATGAAAGGAAGATGCACATACATTTCCCAAAACAAAAAGACGTACAATGAATGAATAAAATCATGAAACTAGTATATTACCATAAAATAAACCATAAAGTAGCCAGCAACATACCATAAAATAATAAAACATAACGTACCCATTGAAAAGAACACAACGTTGTGTGTGTGTCACGTGCACGTCGCTTGAACTGCAGAATGCATTTAGTTGACATTGGCGTCATGACGCACACAAGTTTCTCCTTAAAGGAGAAGATTCTCGCACCGCCAACTAAAGTTTTTTTTTTTTTTAGCCTCCTAGCCAACCCTCAGCTGTAAGTGGGAGGGTGCTCGTGTCCCCTCCCCCACCCTCTGCCCTCTGGTTCCAGCGCTAAGAAGAGCGCAAACTTTATATTAATTAAAATAAATAAATAAGTACATAAGGTGCCCTTTACAAGGCCAGCCTGTACGGCACTAGTTCACCTATGCTTAAGGCTGGCCGTGCAAGGGGGTCACTCTAGGAGTTGGATGTGACTCAACAGCATTGGGTGGATGGAAATGCTAATTCAGAGTAGCGCCTGTTAGTCTCATATTAATGTATATCACACTTCTATCATCAAGAATTGCATTGCATTGCATTTTGTCCACACTCGTGCTTTTGTACATACATTTATGTATTTTTGTACTAGTGTAATTGTTATTGCCTTGTGTCCCATGTTGTGTTCAAACGAGGTAATGTAGCAGACCCTTACCTGGTTAACAAACAATCAAACAAACAACGCAAATGACAGGTGTATGTGCTGTGTAAATATATGCTTATAGTTACCATATGTCTTATAATAGGTGGGTAAGACTTCTTATGTTGTTCTGTGTAAATATATGCATACAGTCTCCATATGTCTTATAACAGGTGGAGAGCACTTCTTATGCTGCTCGAAGTATATTTTTATTATTTTTTATTTTTATTTAACATTTGTTGACCGGGAAAGTCCGACTAGGTTCCACGGATCCTGTTTTCAGCGGAGGCCCGGGGAGAAATGCATACAATTACTGTGCATCTTATAATGAGTAGATAATACTTCTTATGTTGCTGTGTGTAAGTATATGCATACAGTTACCATATGTCTTATAACAGATGGATAACAATTGTTATGCTGCTCAGTGTAAGTATATGCATAGCATTACCTTATATCTTATAAGAGGTAGGTAACAGTTCTTATGTTGCTGTGTGTAAGTATATGTATATATTTACCCTATGTCTTATATAAGGTGGATAACAGTTCTTAAGTTGCTCTGTGTAAGTATATGCATACAGTTACTATATGTCATATAATAAGTGGATAACACTTCTTATGTTGCTCTGTAAATATAGGCATACAGTTTCCGTATGTCTTATAATGTGGATAACACTTCTTATGTTGCTCTGTAAATATAGGCATACAGTTTCCGTATGTCTTATAATGTGGATAACACTTCTTATGTTGCTCTGTAAATATAGGCATACAGTTACCATATGTCTTATAATAAGTGGGTAACACTTCTTATGCTGCCATACACATTGGTCATCCTGAATGTGGTGGCACATGCTATGGAAAGCTTCTAGTATTACTATGCAGTAAATGAAGCTATTAATTGCTAGGATGTGGGAGGAAACTAGAATTCACAGAAAGAAAATATACTGGAAGATGATACAGATTTCACTCAAACTATAACTAGATTTTAGGACTGATCCTTGACACTACAGCAGGTCACAATCAGACACCTGTACTACTGAGCCACTGTGTTGCAATTTTTTGTCTGTGATCTACTTATTTCAACTGTGAAGTAACAGAAACTCCTATCCTTGGAGCTGTTAACTGAAGTTAAATTCAAAGCACTTGACATTACTTTGTGAGCTGCATCTCATGCTTAATAACACTGAACTGCTCCTTTGAATAATTTGCCCTAGGAATAGACTATAAAGCATATAATTCAAGGATAAAGAATAGATGAGCCACACACTTCAAACACTTTTAAGATTCCCTCCCGGGAAAGTGAACAAAGAGATCATTGTTAAAATTCAGGTTGTGTAGAACACACTATAATACGCTACAAGTGCCTTAGAGGCATCTGCTGTATCCAGCATACGAAAATATGCAAGAACAAGAATATATGAACAAATGAGAGGTAAATGGCTCAGGGAAATGCGAAAAGATTTTTTCACAGAGAATTAAGTTATGCGACTTTCTGCATAATGTAGAACTATGAAAATAATGGACAAGTTCTAGAATGTATAATGTAGATAATGTCTCTGGAATTACGGGAGTTTTATTATTATTTTGTTATATATTTGATAATAAAGCTGTAGGTAGGTCAGTTCCACCCTAAGTAATCCCCCAGTTGGTGTCCCACCAAAAAGACTTGAGGACCCAAAAGAATTGTCTACAAGGAAAAGAACTGTTTCACTAACTGTAGTAAGGACGTAGTCCTAACACACACACACACACACACACACACACACACACACACACACACACACACACACACACACACACACACACACGCTACAAGCAAATAATTTAAGCAGCCACAGTTTTGATCATGGCTGTTTAAATGGCTATGGCTGTATTATTCACATCTGCATACAGAAATGAAAAATTGTGCCATGCAAATTAGTGTGGGTAGTGGCCACACCCAAAGTACAGGTGATTCAAAGACACACAAAGGCCAAAATATGGTGGTATGCCGAACTTCCTAATAACTGCAGAATGATGTGGAAACACAGGTGCCGGAAGATGCTGAAGGCTGAGAGTGGGGTGGGGTGGAGTTACTGAGGGGCATTTAGCAACCCGAAAAGGGGATGTTTAATTGTTTTACTTTTGTTTTTAAAAGAAGCATATACATGATATGCATTGTATATACTATCAACTAGAGAGGCATTAAGAATAATTCCACAGAAATTTCATATCAAAATTATAAATGTAGCTACTGTCTTTCTTCAACCTCTAATAAACAGTACTAAGGCACTGAAAATGGAAGAGCCACAACTCCTTTAAGGCAATTTCAAAAAACAATCCTTTAATAGTGTCACTGGACACAATGAAAGCACACAGCTATAATTTCTTCAACCGCTTCCAAGTATGAATGGGATACATACTTTCACCTGAATGCATGGCCTTTGAGAACACTGTTCACACAGACAGCATGTGTGCTAGGAACCTGGATAATTACAGAAAAGGAGGTGGGATGGATTAACATCCAACACTGAGCACTAGCTTCTGTTTGGGATTTGGGCATTGCAATACTTAAGCTACATAGTGATAAACCGCAATTGTAATTGTTGTATTGCATGGACTCTGTAGTTTTAGTCTTTTTCTGGCCATATTCCTGACAGACCATTGTGCAGTTTATATTGTGAATTTAGATATAGTGTAGATAGCTTGGATATTTCCAAATTCACAACAAAAAGTTTACAGTGGGCTGTTAGGACTATAGTCAGGAATAGAGTGAAACCACTGGGTCCATGCTTCTGCTTTGTTTGGCATGTACTAGCTGAGGACAATAAATGGTGGCTTCTGAGTTTGATTGAAAGAGTACATTACACACACACACACACACACACACACACACACACACACACACACACACACACACACACACACACACACACATTGCAACCTAAATTTGCATTATTATAGTTCAGTCCTTTTAGTACGTCAGCAATAAAATAAAATATAATGCAGACTTGCATGTAAACATCTAAGATTATAGAAATAAGCTCTGGAGAATTAAGTAATGCATCTGCAAAAACAATGCCATTATCACAGTTCCATATGATGAAATTTGTAAAAGTAATGATGACAGCCCTAGTGCCGTGATCCCAGCAAAGTCATGGCAGCACTAATTTTTCAAGGATACTGGAGTGAGGAAACAAAGAAGCAGCATTCTGATAATTGCTCAACAATAGAAAACCTTTAACTGTGCCTACCCAATTGTTTCATGGAATCATTAATTTCTGTGGTTGGCTCTTTTTGGTCAAACATAAAATGACTGCCTTGCAGCTTGCAAAATTTGTATTTTGGCAATTCCTGTGGCACCCAGTAGACATGTTAGCATGGGAGAACCCCTGCCTTGCTGGATGCATGGATTAGAGTAACCAGTTATGTACAAGGTACTGGCTATTTTTACAAGTATGAGGGGATGCCAAGGATAAAGGGATAAATGTTGATTAACATGAACATCACTATTTTAGTGGTATTTTTCTGTCTTTTTAATGCTTGCTAAAAATCAGCTGGGCAGCCACGGTGGTGCTGTGGTTAGCATTGTCACCTCACAGCAAGAGGTTCTCCAGTTCGATCCTCGGCTGGGATGCCTTCTGTGCGGAGTCTGCATGTCCTCCCTGTGGTTGCGTGGGTTTCCTCCGGGTGCTCCGGTTTCCTCCCACATCCCAAAGACATGCTACGGGTGGATTGGACACTCTAAATTGGCCCTAGGTGTGAATGCATGTGTATGTGTGCCTTCTGTGGAAGGTTGGGCGCTGGGCTGGCAACTCAACACTGTAAAACTCCACTGCCAATCATGAGCGGACAGGTGATCCACTGTGGTGACCCCTAACCGGAAAAAGCCAAAAGAAGAAGTTGTTGAAAATCAGCTGTGGACATTTTTTTTTTTAGAAGGGTAGATGTTATATAACTAGTAATTTTATCACAGGGCTTTCACAGACAAAAACACACACATTGCATGCACACATAGGCATGCACAAATACAAATAGTTTAGAGAAGGAGCAATTCTTCTATGGTGTGTCTTTAGGATATACAAAGAACTGGTGCACCTGACAAATATGCATGTACAGGGAAGATTTGCAAGCATTCTTTCCCCAGCTGAGAACTGAACTGGAGAGCCAAGCACTATGAAGCAACAATACTAACTGCTATGCCACAGTCAAAAAAACTTTAAGGGAAGAAAAGTAGCTGACACTAATCCCCCCGTTAGTAAATACTTTTTTAGCTCTGTACATTTCTGCTTGTAATGCTTGATTTAAATGTTATGTCTGTCACAAACCCATAGTGAGTAAGAATGATTTTTTAAAAAAATGTTAAAAAATCTTCTCCCGAGCATTTTCATCCAGTCTATCCACAGAATATTGACTAGTCTTCCCTATTCCCTGATTCTAGTACTAGACTAGTAGTTTGCCTATAAACATTCCAGGAAGAGATAAGATTGAAGCAACCTTTAATTCTAACAATGCTCGGGTTCTTCAGCCAGTGCAGGTGAATCAGCAAGCAGAAATGTTGAACAGAACCTAAGCAAAGGTAGCAGCTTCTTCAAATGTACCAAGGAACAGAGGTTTTCAGAAGAGAAAATGGAAGGAATGGAAAAATTATCAAAACAGACTTTTGTGTGTGTTCAATAAAGTGGTGGATTTTATTCTGGTGAACCTTCCAAGTGCTTTTTTTCTGGTTATTAGTATGCTTTTTGGCACTTCTTCCACATTTTTTTGTTTATTTAATACTATATCTATGTTGCATGGTTTTCTTTGCATGGTATTTTTGGGTGTAATAGGGATTGTATGCAGGTGTTTTTTTATTTTTCTCTCCTTTTCTTTTTTTCTTGTAACTTTTGAGAAACACAGGCAATGTGATGATAAAAAGGAGCCTAGTTAAGAGGGCATGACAGAGTTCAAATTAATGTGATTTTTTTTTCATTGCTGCATGGGGAAATGACTGATTAAGGACTTTTGTTTTAAGATAGAGAACAAATAAATGAAGAAGAATATTGAATATTATAAGTTTTTGTTCTAGCACTTGCAAATATGTATATTAAGTAGAATTTCTGCAGCTGGTCTTCATGCCTCCATAGAGATAATTTGATAAAGAGCAACTGGAGAGAGTCTGGTGGAAGGTGTTTGACTGAGGGAAAAGAAAAAAAAAGAACAGAGAAATTGACTAGGACGTGATGTCTCCTGAAAACAATCAGGGGGTTTCCCAGGTGTGACAGCTTTAAAGATAATACAAAACCAGTTAGATTTGAAGTAAAGTTTTCTCAGTTTTTTAATGCAATGGGGATGCTAATATAAACAGGTACTTTTGTTTTTTCTTGTTCAACCTTCTGTCTTTTTCTTTGTTCATTTTTGAGAAATGTAGGCACTACAATGAACAAAAAAATGAGGAGGGGAGGAAATGGGGAGAGTGGAAGGGTCTGGTTCAGAGAGTATGACAAAAGAAATAGGGGGTGGGAGGTTGGCGTATGGGTTAAGGTGTTTACATTACAGACACAAGGTACAGGATTTGATTCTCACATGGGGTAGCTGGCTAGGATTAAAATGGCTCATAAGGACAGTTAGCCTAGTACTAATCTATGAACCTATGAAGAATCAGTGTTTTTCCCCATGCTTTTATAGGAAAATGACTGGGTAAAAAACGTAGGCGTTATTCAGTAACAAGTTTATTACGAAGCATGTAAATGAAAAAGAATATTGAATATAGTAAAGCTTTTTTCTGATAAATAAGGTACCCATAGCAGTTTTTTTGTCTGGTTTGCATGTCACTAGAAGACAATTTGATAAAGCGAAATGGCTATGAGAAAGTGTTTACTGAAAGCATTCAAGTGTTTTCTGAAATGGGAGAGTTATAAAGACATAAAAAATTAAATAGCACTTACTAATAGCACAGGCCGTACCATGCATCTTAGCATGACTAACTTTTCTTTTTGGTTAACTTTAGCCTGTCTGTGTAACTATCAACTTAAAAGTTATGTTATTAGGAAGCAAAAACTTCAATATTTGAAGATGTTTATAGTTTTGTGTGTTAATTGTTAAGTTCATAGGTTTTAGGAGGTTTTTTGGGGGGGGTTGTTTGATCTGGTTGAGGGCTTTCAAAAAAAAAAAAAGTTATGTTAGATGTGACATAGGCGCAAATGGATATGACATGAAACAACTATATGAAAGACCAACCTGACAAACAGTATATGTATGTAACATAAAAGTTGGGACTAGACATTTAGCAAAATAGCAGTTAGACATAAAATGTGGTAATCATAACTATATAAGAAAATGATGATTTTTGTAATGTCTTTCAATCTGAATGGTCTTACAGATAAATATAAAAAAGAAAGAGTTGTGAGCTATATTAAAAAATGTAGAGTGCAACTAGCTGTGCTACAGGAGACACAGCTGGAAAGAAATGAATGTGAATTTGATGAAGAAAGGTTATCAGGATGGTTATTCAGGTTATTATTTCTGGAGCAAAGAAAAAGAGGAGTACTTATATTAATTGCAAGAGGAGCTCCAATAGTGATAGAAGAGGAAAAAAAAGATAATAATAGAAGATATGTACTACTAAGGGGCTACTGGCTAGGGAGGAGGATTACACTGGCATCCATTTACATGCCCCTAAAACTGCTTTAATAGAGCTTAAGAAAATTCTGGGAGAAATAATCAGCTTTCAGCAAGGAATATTACTTATAGGTGGAGACTGGAATTTGATTTGCAACAGTGAAGATGTGTCTGGGGGGCCTAGAAGGAAAAATACAACAAAGGAGGGTAGATGTTTCAAGAAATTTATGAAAATATTTGGCATGGAAGATGTGAATTCAGTACTAGGAGTTTGGAGTGAATTTACATATTTCTCGCTAAGATACAAAAACTGGGCTAGGCTAGATAGATTTTATATCTCACAGGAACATGTGCATTTAATTGAAGGTCTTGAAACGTACTCCATAACTATTTCAGATCATGCACCAATAATAACTAAAATAAATACGCAAGGCAATGAAATAAAAATGAGACACTGGCACTTTCCCACCTATCAATTGAAAAGAGAGGAATTTAAGGAATGGGATGTGGAATTAATTCAGGAGCTACTAGAGAAGATATAATTATCTTCTGAAAACATAGCCAAGGAGTGGAATAAAATTAAAGTGGAGTTTAAAACTAGGTTGGAAATAAAATAAAGTGAGATATGGTTGAACAGTAACAATAATTATTTAGAAAGATTGACAAATGTTAAAGTATTGCAAATTAGGGACTCTCTCAGAACAAGAAAAGGAGCAACTGCAGAATGCTAAACAGAAAATAAGGGATTTCCTTGATAATGTGCATGAGTTTAGAAAGATTGCTGTAAAGAAACTGTTTTTTTATAATAATTCTAGAGCCCAAAGAACTTTTAGCACAATAACTCAGGCAACAGAAGGTGGAAAGGGCAGTCACCAAGCCTAGGAAGCCTATAACAAGGAAGATAACAAGAGACCCTGTTGAAGTATTAGAAATATTTCGGAAATTTTATAAAATCTGTATAAAGCAGAGAAATATGGAAATCAAGAAAAGGTACAAATGGAAATGTTTATGGAAGAATTAAATATCACCAAAAAATATGTTCCTGCACGTAGAGCAACTGCACGGCACTAAAATGAACTGTGTAGTAAAAAACAAGTAGAGCCAGCAGACGTTGATCTGGAAATCCAATTTATTGTGAAAGGTTAAAAAACCTACACATTTATGTACAGACCGGTTTCGGTAGAAAAAACACAACCTTCTTCAGTGTATTCAAATATCCATAAATGTGATCAGCTTATATAGAAACAACTACCAGCCTATTGGTGGGTCATAAATTCTCATTAAGACCAGGTGGGAATAATCCCCCCAGTTTGATTATCCATTTTTTTCTCCTTGGTATTGAGAAAAGAATGCCATCCTGTTTTATTGATCCTGTTCCCTGAAATAATATCAATAATAATAAAAGTAAATTTGGCAGTGTGGTGTTCCAAAAAATGTTTATACAATGCACTGCTGTTTTTCTTATTATGAATATTGCTGAAATGCTCTGATATTGTAATTCTGAGTGGTCGTGAAGTTTGTCCTATGTAAAAAGCACCACAGTGACAGCTGGCCATGTAAATAATCCAATCACTGCTACAATTGGCAAAAAATTTTATGTCATATACCTGTGAGCAGTTTCTGCTGGAAAATTGTTTGGATTTATTGATTTTGTCACAGTTGGTGCAATGCTCACATGGAAAACAACCTTTTAGGGGCTCCCCAGATAATGTGGTTTGTTTGAATTGTGTACTAGTAGTCTTATTACCATGTTTAAAGTGATTGAAAAAACTACCTAGGTTTTTGCCTTTTCTATATGAAAATTGACATTGGGTTGGAATAAAATTAGAAATATCTGAATCATATGCTAAGATGTTCCAATGTCTGTTAATACTATCAATCAGTTGATTTGTATTCCGAGCATATGTAATAGTGAATCTAATGGTAGTACAATCCGTACGAGTATGTTCTTTGTATTGTAAAAAATTAACTCTATGTGTGGAATTCATTATATTGCTGGCAGTAATAACATCACCCATACCATAGCCTCTCGACCTGAAACGTACTGTAAGATCCTTCCTATGATGTTGAAAAGCAGAATCTGTAGAACAGATCCGTTTGATGCGTATGAATTGTGATTTCGGGATGTTCCGAACAGGATCAATAAAACAGGATGGCATTCTTTTCTCAATACCAAGGAGAAAAAAATGGATAATCAAATTGGGGGGATTATTCCCACCTGGTCTTAATGAGAATTTATGACCTACCAATAGGCTGGTAGTTGTTTCTATATAAGCTGATCACATTTATGGATGTTTGAATACACTGAAGAAGGTTGTGTTTTTTCTACCGAAACCGGTCTGTACATAAATGTGTAGGTTTTTTAACCTTTCACAATAAATTGGATTTTCAGATCAACGTCTGCTGGCTCTACTTGTTTTTTACTACAAGAATTAAATATGCCAAAGTTAAAAGTATATGAGGCTCAGTTACTAAAAGGATAGGAAGGGATGAGATAAAAATGGCTATGTACAACCAATCTACAGGAAAGTCCCCAGGAATAGATGGTATTCCTGTGGAATTTTGGAGGGAAAAACTGATAAAGATCTGGAAGGTTTTGTTTAACAGTATTTTATGAGGAGGAGAAGTACCAGCATTCTGGAAAAAGGCTGTGGTAACGGTAATACCTAAAGAGGGTAAAGATCCATCAGATCCAGCTTTACACAGGCCCTTTTCAATACTAAACCATGATTATAAATTGTTTATGTCTATGGTGGCTAAAAGAATGGCAAAAGTGATACCAAAATTGACAGATATGGATCAGTGTGGTTTTGTGGAGGGGAGGCAAACATTTGACAGTATTAACAGAAAATTGATGATTAGAGAAAAGCTGAATGTAAGAAAGTACCTCTTTTATTGTTGGGTCTTGATACAAAGAAAGCATTTGACAGAGTAGACAGGGACTTTATGAACAGGCCAATGGAAGCATTGACTTTCCCTGATACAATTATAAGGTTGATTAGAAGACTACATGAGAGATTGGAGGAGTGAATTAAAGTGGGTGGGGTCCTCTCCAATAATTTCTGCTTGAGTAGAGGAACTAGGCAGGGTTGTCCTCTTTCCCCTTTTTTGTTTGCATTATATTTAGAACCATTGACAAGGAAAATAAGGGACTCAAAAATTCAAGGATATAATTGGTATGGTAGTCAGGAAAAGATGGCTTTATTTGCAGATTATATTATTTTATACATGACAGAACCAGAACAGGACATTACAGTGCTGTGGAACATTTTAAGACAGTTTCAGATCTTCTCAGGATACAAAATTAATGAAGCTAAACAATGGCAATAGCGGTAAATTATATACCCACACATGAATTGGTACAACAATATCCATATTTATGGTGTCATGGTAAAATGAAGTATTTAGGGGTATGGATTAGAAACAACTCTGTGGTGGCAGTTAAGACTATATTGGAAAAGACTAAACAGAAGACAATACAAAAACTGAGAAACTGGAAGTTTTCTTATATGGATACTAAGATACAAGCCATTAAAATGTGTTTAGTCCTGTTAGTCTTATACACAGGTCAGGCATACTTTTATCAACTGGAGGAGAAGCCGTGGATAGCAATTAAAAAAGTGTTGAAGGATTTTTATCTGGGAAGGGAAGACAGCAAGGGTCTAGTAGGATAAGCTAATTCTAATAATAGAACAAGACGGACTAGGATTACCCGATTTAAGGGGGTATTTTAGAGCAACACAGTTAAAGCTGTTATACATAGCACAAACAGAAAACTATAATTTAAAGTGGAAAGGAATGATGCAGACATAGGGAGGAAGCTCAAGAAATAAGGAGAGATTAAGATTTTGGATGCAGACTCTTAAGGAGAACAACCAAAATCATACAGAGTATTATATTCATAAAATAGCAGGGAGTATTCTAAGAACCAAACCAACACTAGAATGGAGAAAAGAGATTTTGCCGATAGGGATGACTGTGGTCAGGGATACAGATAATAGGCAAGAGGGAGGATGGAATTTATTGGAGAAAATTGGCAAAGGAACCAAGGCATTGGGAGCAAATAACTAGACAGGGAAATGTAATAGAATGGGAAGAGGCCAAGAATTTATTTAGACTGCAGGTTAGAGATTGCCTTCCTTATCAAGGATTGATATCAGAATATAGGCAAAGAGAAAGAAATAAGGGGCTCCTAAGTGAAAGACCAGCACTGGTAGAGTTTATTAAGAATGTAGAACAGAAACTGCCATTAAAAAGGAATAATTAGTGATGCATATAAAATATTGTATGATAATTATAAAAATCAATCAGAGGAGCTTGGAAAGGACTGGGAAGAAAGATTAGATAAGCAATTCACATAGAGGCATTGGGGGGATATATGTATATCTCCCAAATATGTAACAAAGTCTAGAAGATTTAGGATCTTTGCCTGGAAGTGTTTACATAGGTATTTTTATACCCCAAGTAGACTCCAAAGAATTTTTCATCAGGTGGATAACAAATGTTGGAGGTGTGACGGGCAAGAAAGAGGTAGCTGGGGACATATTGTTTGGGAGTGTATTGAGTTGGCAGACATTAGGGATTCCCTGCAGACCGCTCTGTTGGAGATGCTGGGTGAGTGGATTGGACTGACTGCAAGGATGACTTTTTAATAATCGGAATTGCCTAGATATAGTAAAGCCTTGCTGAGTCTAATTATGGTTGCTGCCAAAAAAGCAATTACTAGAAAATGGAAATCAAAGTTGACAGAACTTTACTGGAAGTAGTGAATATAGTAAGAGAGCTACAACAACTGGAAATGGGATTTTTAGAAAAGGGAAGAAGCAAAGTACATAGGAAAATGGGGATTGTGGGAACAATATATGCAGAGCAGGAACGATGTTTAAGAGGCAGAATTTGAATGAACCATATAATGCTTAACTGACAATGACTGGATGGTTTATAAGTGATGTATAATGTTTGCAACTACAGTTGTTTGAGTGGTGTCTGTGAAGTAAACTTTTTGCAACTAAAGTGGTATTATTTTGTATATTTTTCATTTATATACATGTAAGATTGCCTTTGTCATACGTAAAAATTTAATAAAGATGTTTGGAGAAAAAAAAAAGAACAGAGACCTATTTTAAATAGGAAGTCTTTCAGAGTGGTTTTGAAGGATGGGAGGGAGGGTATTGACCTGATGGATACAGGTAAGGAGTTCCAGGCCTTAGCAACCTTGTACGAGTACAGAAAATGCCAAGCAGATTTGCTAGGTTTGTAGACAGACAGGAGTTTTTTGTCACTAGATGGCAATGACTGACTAGGAACATAGTTGTGTAGAATGTTTTTTAGTGCTGGACAGGTAGCTGGATAATTTAATAGTTGGTAAGAAGCTGTGTATATGTTAGTTCATGAGGCAGTTGTAACCAATTTAGGCTTTTTAGTGCTCTACAGTGGTGTGTCCTGAAAGGGGTATTTACTACAAATTTAGCAACTTTGTTATAGCATTGTTCAGGTTTTACTTTTTGTGAAGCCTGGAAGTTAGTAAGGATGGGAGCACCATAAATAAGAGTGGGGAGGAGATAAGTAGTGACAACTGTAGTTTTAATTGCATCGGTGAGAAAGTGTTTGCCTCTGTAAAGCATCCCTAGTTTTTGATGAGGTTTTTTTATGCAATTATGTATATGCTGGTCAGATGTAAGATTATTATCCACTATCACCCCTAATAGTGACTTCAGTGGTTGTATTATCAAGGAAGAGGACTTTAAATTTTGCTTTTCGTGAGAGAGGGATTTGAGGAAAAAAGTAGTAGTTTGGTCTTTTTGCGTTAAGCATGAGCTGTGAGTTACAAAGTCAAGTTTCAGTGGTTGGTAAAGCTTCCTGAGTAATTCTTTGGAGGTGTACCATGTTGTCAGATGAGCAAATGAAAGTGGAATCATCTGCGTATTAGCGTGGTCTGTTGTGTGGATGTATGGAGGGTGTTGGTGAAAATATTAACAAGGAGGGGACCAAGGATAGAGCCTTGTGGTACTCTGTTGGTGACTGGGAGGTAAGAAGGAGCATAGAGTGCCATTTTACTAACTGATACCTATTGGACAGGTAGCTTTTGAACCACAAAAGGGCCGGCTGAGAGAGACCTAGTAAGGACATATGAACTAGAAGTTTGCTATGACAAACTGTGTTGAAGGCTTTAGACAAGCCCAGAAATAAGGAAGAGATTAGTTTGCTGTTAACTCTAGCTTTATTGACAGTATCTACATAGGTTAGAAGAGCAGTTCTAGAACTATGTGAAGGATGGAAGCCATGTTCTGTAGGGATAGGAGTTCTTCCTGCAGGAGATATTCTAGCAATTGTTTTTGAATATACTTTTTAAGTATTTTGGCAAGGGGAGATAAAATTGCTATATGTCTAAAGTTATTACTGTCTGTTGAATTTCCTCCTTTGTGCAGAAAGATAATGTGTGACTTTTTCCGGAAAAAGGCAAGAAGGGATTCTGGACTGACCTATTTATAATGATTGAGACACAATAGGCAATGCTATAGGGTGATATTTTTAGGTACAAAGTTCAAGAATCGTTGTGCCTGTGGGTATAAGGCAGTGCATGTTTCCCAGTCTATAAAGTGGTAGTTAAAGTCTTTGATGAAAAGCATATTTGGTTTAATGGTGAGTGTCTCCAATAGGTCTAGGTATGAGCTATGGGACTCTAGGGACATAGAGGGTTAACTAGACTTTGTATAGGATGATTTGCA
Source organism: Protopterus annectens (assembly GCF_019279795.1). Lineage (NCBI taxonomy): Eukaryota > Metazoa > Chordata > Ceratodontiformes > Protopteridae > Protopterus > Protopterus annectens. Next base: position 1,670,850,062 of record NC_056737.1, read on the forward strand.
CATGGATAAATTCCAGGGAATCATCATGCTTAACTACCCTTGAGTTATGCTTGTTGCTAATATAGGCTGAGACTATTTCACCTTCTGTCCCTGTCTGTGCAGCTTATTCAGGGATACAGTATAGATATCTTGGGCATCATAAATCCTATACCAGTTCTTGATATAATGCTATAATAGGTGAAGTTGCATATCTAGCTCCCCAGTACGGTGAAGGAGAGAGAACCTACACCATGCAGGCTTATTATAACACATTCTTTTTCCCTGAGGTCCTAGAAGATGTAGCTTGTACAGGTTCTACTATCAAGGCTCTGCATGGTCCTGAGGTCCTCCAGTACTCCACCAGGAAGGGCTTCCACTCCTTGATGTCTCAGGTTGTCTGCAATGTCCATGGTATTACTTATAATGTGTCTGTGTGCCACCTAGCAGTTCAGATGATTCACATACTTGGCACATTACAACTATAGTTCTTGATAGGGAGCTTCCCACAGGATCACCTAGTTGATTGTACATATGTATAATATATATATATATATATATATATATATATATATATATATATATATATATATATACCATGCAAGCAGTGAGCAGGCCACACATAACAGTAGTTGATATGCTCTAAAGTACTGGTCGATGATTCACACACACAACCCTAAGGCCATGCAGGAAATGGTCTATAAGATAGCCCATGCATGACATATAGTGGAGCATTAATTAAACTACTGAAGGAATGCTTCCAATGTTCAGACAAACACAGCAAGACTTTTGTTGTGTGTGCCATGCTGCACAATTTAGCATTGCACAAAAAATGGGGCAGTAGGAGCAGTACTACAGCTGAGGCAGAGGCAGGTGCAATAAATCACAGCACTGGCAAATAGGTGGTATCTGTTCCACAACTATGAGTCATGAAACAGGCAAAACAAAATAGAATGATGCATGTGGTGTCAACCACAGGTTATGCAGTCCATTGCATGAACTGGCCATGATGTGCATAATATATCACCATGCACTCATAGGTTTGGGGGTGGATAAGGCACAATCATCATCATTTGCACAAGTTGGGGTGACATAATGACAGGTGACTGCAACTCTGTAATATGGAATAGGGTCATGGGAGGTGAACAAGGTAGCTATGTACTTGGGGAGGCTGTGGGGAGTCATGGATCACATCCTGCAGCGGTGGGAGTTGAGATGCATTTGATGTGACTGTTGGCAGCTGTGAAGGCTGACAGCTCAGCTAGATGGAATTTTGTAAATAATTCTATGTCATTTGTGAATAGTAATATGATTTATATGCTTGTCTTACAAATGTAATTAAACTGTATGTTATGTGCTGAGACTCAAAATGTAACCACAGTGCACCCTACTGGAAAAGAGCAAAACTCTAAGAAAATAAGTTGAATTGTTTACAACGGTGTTTATCTCAGCTTGGAGATGGAATGTCTGGAGCTAGAAATTCTTTCTATTGTTCCAGTTCTAGGCAAAACTTCTGAGAGATAAGTATTTTTAACACAGAGCTATTATATTTAAGTTCCTGTTAGCCTGGAAACTAAAGGCAGAGGTGACAAGAATGATGTAATCTGAGATAACCCAGCAGAAATGTTTGATAGTGATTTAAGAACTATCTCAGAGAGTGGGTTTGGGCATTTTGTATCTTGTCTTTGGACCTGTAAACATCCATTCAGCTCTTGCATTTGCCTGGCTCTTTAAGTAAGACTTAGATCATAGTATCTCTCTTAGAGATAGATAGGAATACAGTAAGATTAGTTTAGATGTTTTCTGTATGTATGTGAGACTGTCCTGCAATGCTGTTTTAAAATATTTCCTGTGATTCTGAACTCTGTTGTCACTGTGTTGAGTTGAGAATTGTCTTGTTCTTTTATTATTTATTATTAAATATATTTAAACCTTTTAATTGTGGCTGGTTTGTTTAGAGATATTTAAGCTCTTAGTGTACTTACATATGTATTTGGTGATACTATACAGGCCACTCTTAAACAGCCTTGCTGTTGGTCACACTTACCATTTGGATAATAGTAACATTACACAGTAGAATTGGTCACCCTTTGGAAAGGGCCTCAAAGTAGCTGATAAAGGGTGGTTGATGGCAGTGATTTCTACCTTATAGTCTGGGGAGAAGGGGACATAGCTAGTGGACCTGTGCCAGCCTTTCCCAGGAATGCCTGTGTGTTTGTATATAAATCAAATCTTAAAGTGTGTGTGTGTGTGTGTGTGTGTGTGTGTGTGTGTGTGTGTGTGTGTGTGTGTGTGTGTGTGTGTGTGTGTGTGTCTGTGTGTGTGTCAGCTACTTGGGCAGGGACATGAAGCACTGTTTGGACAGAGAGGGTGGCTGGAGGTTTTGGCTTGAACACTCTACTGAGATTTTAACCTATAGCTGTGCCAGTGGGGAGTCTTATTGGGGATCTAGATAAAGAGAGAAAAAACAGCCCCAGACTGACTGTGATCTCTGTGTGCTCTTAAGGGAATTGTACCTTACTGTGTGTGTACTTGTCATCCTCCCAATGTGCACATCCCTCACTGGTGCTAGTGGTGAGGATTGAGGCTTCTTGATTACTGGGCCAGTGCAAGGGCATCACATATTAATTGGCAGCAGTGGTGGGATAGCCACATCACATATTAATTGGTTGATAGTGGTGAGTTAGCCACATCACATATTATTTGACTTGCAGTGGTGTGGTTATTGAATTCCTATAGTTGTGTACAGTGATCACAGAAGGTACTTATAGTCTTAATCAGCCATGCAGTGAACATTCAGAGTTCATATCACAATTGTTTTATTTTGTTTTTTGTTAGCTTAGTTAGTCAGGGAAAGCAGGGAAGCATGTCAGCAGAGGAGTATGGCAAGCTGACAAGGAGCCAGTTGCCTGAGATGTGCCAGGCTAAAGAACTGGTGCATGCCAACCTGATTAAGGCAGACATTACTGCAGCTTTAGTCACAGCTGCATCAGAGAATAGCAACCAAGAGGACAATCAGACTGGCCATGGGGATGTACAACTCTCAGAGAATAGACAGCTCAACCTTCCCAGAAAGGACTTAAAAATCCATCTCGAGTTAAAAAGACTTGAGCTAGAGACCAAACATTTGGAAATAGATGAAGCAGAGACTGAGGCATCTAGAGACAGAAAAATGAGAAACTGCTATGCCTGTAAGCTGAGGAGAAGGAGAGGCAGAGGCAATATGAAAAGGAGATGCTGACTCTTTGCCAGAGTCATGGAGGTAATGGGGAAGGGGATAACCAAACCCCAGAAGCAATAAAGGTCAGTAAATTTCTTTCACAATTTACAGAGGGGGATAATTTTGATAGTTTCATTCATATGTATGAGAGGGTATGTAAACAGCATGATGTTGACCAAGGGCTCTGGGTACGGCTCATGACCCCCTGACTCCATGGTAAAGCTGTAATTTTTCTTTCCAAACTGTCTGATAATGACTGCTTAAATTATAATGTTATAAAGAACTGTTTGCTAGAATTTTTTAAGTTAACACCTGAAGCTTATAGGAAAAAGTTTTGTGAGTATAGATGCAAGGCAGATGAAAGTGTGTGTGAATATGTTGCTGAACTAAGCACTTATTTTCATAGGTGAGTGAGTGGATGTCAGGTCACCACTTTTGAAGGGCTGGCAGACCTTTTGATGAGAGAACAAGCCCTTAGTACTTTGCCTGAGGACATGAGAATCTGGTTAGCTGATAGACAATGCCTTACTGCAGATGAGCTGGGGAAGAAGGAAGACCTATACCTAGCAAGCAGGGCATCCCTGCACAGGAAAGGGACACCCAGTGCTGCTCATGGGTCTAAGGAAACCCATGGTGGGCAGCCCAGACTACTCCAATAGAATCTGCCAGTAACAGGGGAAGCCACTAGTCCAGGTACATGTCCAGGATCTAGGGTAAATGTTTTAAATGCAACCAGTGGGGACATGTAGCATATAGATGTCCACGGAGGCAAGGTGGGGAGCAAAAGGTGGGTACACCAGTAAGTGGGAATGACAAAATGCCAACAGTAGGTTGTCTTGAGACAACAGGGGCACCAAACTACCACTCTGCAGATGTCCTGAGAGGGAAGGATTTTGATAATGCAGTATCATGTGTTCATGCAGTTACACACAGTCAGGCTTGGGGACAAGCATGTGGGTCTGGTAGCCTGGGTGAGACCCAGATAGACTGTCCATTTGCAGCCAGGACTTACTTCAGGGAGGGAGCTACCCTGTTGCAGCAAAACTGAAGGTGAGCCACAGCTGCTTGTGGGTACTGATGTTCCCTTGGACAGAGTGACTGCAAGGGCAGAGGTGAGTAGTAGTACCGAGGCTGACAGACAGGCACCACTGTCAGAGGATATCAGAATTTCTGTGGAAGGGGAGCTGGGAAGGGTTCCAAAGAGAGTGCTGAGACAGGCTCAGCTTTCAGACCCTACATTACAAGGCCTGAGGGAGGTAGCTAGTGAGGCACCTGATTCTCAAGGGAAGGGGCAATCTGTATACTGGGACAAAGGATTACTGTATAGAGAGTGGACCCCTGAGGAAGGGCTAGAAGGTGAGAGAATACAGCAGTTGGTAGTGCCCGGAGCCTACCATCTGGCATGTCTAGCCATAGCCCATGATATTCCATTTGCAGGTCATATGGGCATAAAACATACAAAGAGACTTATTGTGCAGAACTTCTGTTGGCCTGAGATTTCCAGAGATGTAACAGGGTCCTGCAGGACCTGTGAGCAGTGCCAAAAGGTAGCAAGGCAGGAGACAAGGTGAAAGATCCTTTGATGCCTTTGCCTATGATTGAGGAGCCATTTCAGAGGGTAACTATGGATATTGTGGGGCCTCTGAGTACCCCAAGTTCCACAGGGAAAAGGTATATCTTAGTGGTAGTAGGTTATGCTACCAGATACCTTGAGGCAGTGGCTCTGTCCTCCACTGAGGCAGAAAAGGTGGCAAATGCTTTGTTAGAGATTTTCAGCAGGGTAGGTTTCCCAAAAGAAATACTGACTGACAGAATTGCCAATTTCATGTCAGACCTGCTGACTTGTCTGTGGAAGTACTGTGGGGTGAAGCACCTAAAGACCAACCCGCTACCATCCCCAGACTAATGGTTTTGTTGAGAGGTTAACTTCTACACTCAAGACAATGCTACTGGCATTTCCAGACCAGTTTAAGAGGGATTGGGACAGATATTTGCCCCATCTATTGTTTGCTTACAGAGAGGTTCCCCAGGAATCCACAGGTTTTTCACCCTTTGAGTTGTTGTATGGGCATATGGTGAGAGGACCTCTAGGTTTAATTTGAGATGAGTGGATGGGTGAGTGTGAATCCCACAAGGTGTCTGTTGTGGCATATGTCCTAAACCTCAGGACAAGGCTCAGAGAACTCATGGGCTTGGCCCAGGAGAACCTGGCAGAAGTACAACAGTAGAAAAAGGTCAGGTATGACAGGAATGCTCAAGCTAGAGAGTATGCTGTAGGACAGCAGGTAATGCTTCTCATTCCTGTCAGACACAAGCTGCAGGAAGCTTGGGAGGGACCCTACAAGATGGTAAGGAAGGTCAGTGATGTTAACTACATGCTAGAACTGCTAGGCAAGAGGCAGGGGCACAAATTGTACCATGTTAACATGATGAAAACTTACAGTGATAGGGAGGCCCTTGTGCTGAGTATTTGCAGTGGATTGCAGGAAGAGTCTTAGGGAGATCCTGTGACTTGATCTCCTCAGTAGGCTCTATATCACCAGGTTGAATGTTTAGGTTATCGAACACCTAAACATTGAACTGGTAAGACCGAAACTAGAAAACAGCGAATGGCTGATTTAACGCAGCAAAATATTTCCCTTGGCTGTTAGCCAGATTTTGCCATTTTGTCTACTGTAGAGTGATCTCGGAGTTAGTATATTTAGTTAGGGGGAGTGTGGGGGGCACATGTTTGGGTTTAATTATTTATTTATTTTTTTTTGTGACCAACGGAAGTCTTTCCCTGCTCCGTTCGCAGTTTTCAGTTTTGGTCTTACCAGTTCAATGTTTATGTGTTCAATAACCTAAACATTCAATCTGGTGATACAGACCCCTCCTCAGTGAGGCTTAGACTGACACCTCAGTGGAAGGGGTATCAATGTCCCAGCAGCTATCTCCTACACAGGTTCGAGAAATCTGAGCAGAATTACAGGAGTTTGGGGACATGTTCACTGGGAAACCAGGGTGCACCCACCTGGTGCAGCACCATGTGGATCCAGGACCCTAAAGGCCTATTAGGCAGGCCCCTTATAGGGTGCTTGAGAGCATCAAACAGACTCTGAGGGAGGAGATACAGGAAATGTTGGAACTAGGGATAATTGAGGAGTCCAGCAGTCCCTGGGCCTCCTCAGTGGTGCTGGTACCAAAGAAGGATGGCAGCATGAGGTTCTGTGTGGACTACAGGAAATTAAATAGTCACACAGAGTCAAATGCTTACCCCATGCCTAGGACAGATGAAGCCCTAAAGCATCTGGGTGGGGTTAAGTATCTTACCACCATTGATTTTACCAAGGGTTACTGGCAGGTGCCTTTGACTCCCAGTGCTAGAGACAGGTCAGCCTTTATGACTCCTTTTGGCTTGTATGAGTTCACCAAGTTACCCTTTGGGGATGAAAAATGCCCCATTGACTTGCCAGAAGCTAGTAGATCATATCCTACCAGGAACAGGAGATGTTGCCCTTGCTTACCTAGATGATATTGCCATCTACAGCCATTTCTGGCAAGAGCACCTTTAGAATGTCAGGGAGGTGCTGGGCAGACTACATAGGGCATGGGTGACCATTAAGCCCAGCAAATGTCAGATGAGTATGGCAGAGGTCTCCTACCCAGGACATAGAGTGGATAGTGGTAAGATCAGTCCAGAACCTGCCAAAGTGGAAGCCATTCAGGCATGGCTTGCACCTGTTACCAAAGAGCAGGTGAGAGCATTTTTAGGGACAGCAGAGTACTACAGAAAGTTTGTCCCCAATTATAGTACCATAGCTGCTCCCCTCACAGACCAGACAAGGAAAAGCAGGCCAGATAAGGTGGTGTTGTGGACCCCAGCATGTGAACAGGCATTCCAGAATGGTAAGTGTGACCAACAGCAAGGCTATTTAAAAATGACCACTACAGTGTTACCAAACACATACACAAGTAATCTAAGAGCTTAAATATCTCTAAACAAACCAGCCACAATTAAAAGGTTTAAATATTTTTAATAATAAATAATAAAAGAAAAAGACAATTCTCAATAACTCAACACAATGACAACAGAGTTCAGAATCACAGGAAGTATTTTAAAATAACATTGCAGGCCAGTCTCACATAAATACAGAAAACATCTAAACTCTGTGTGTGTGTGTGTGTGTGTGTGTGTGTGTGTGTGTGTGTGTGTGTGTGTGTATGTGTTGCCTTTTGGCTTTTCCCAGTTAGGGGTCGCCACAGCAGAACTCCGGTCCGCTAATGATTGGCAGTAGATTTTCACTAACACCGAGGTGTCAGCTCGACGTTCAACCTTCAACAAAGGTACGCCCATTTACGCATGTCTTTCGAACGCCCACCCAACCTTGGGGAGGACATGCAGACTCCACACAGAAGGCACTCCCTGCACTCCAGCCGAGAATCGAATGGGAAAACCTGTTGCTGTGTGGCAACAATGCTACCGTAATCTTACTGTATTCCTATCTATCTCTAAGAAAGATGCTAAGCCTTACTTACACAGCCTGGCAAATGCAAGTGCTGAATGGATGTTTACAAACACAAGATACAAAATGTCCAGACTCACTCTCTGAGATAGTTCTTAAATTACTATCAAAAATTTCTGCTGGGTTATCTCAGATTATTTCTTTCTTGTCATTTATGCCTTTATTTCCCAGGCTAACAGGAGCTTAAAATATAACACCTCTATGTTAAAAATACTTATCTCTCAGAAGTGTTGCCTAGAACTCGAAGTTGTAAAACTGTTAAACACTTTTACCTTGGAAACCTATTGTTATTTCTGTTTCCAGACAATAAAAAGAATTTCTAGCTCCAGATATTCTGTCTCCAAGCTGAGATAAACACCATTGTAAACAATTCAGCTTATTTTCGTAGAGTTTTGCTCTTTTCCATTAGGGGGACTGTGGTTACATTTTCTTTTTTTAATAATATTTTATTAAAAACAATACTGAATTACACATCTTGTTATAAAATAATTGAAAATTTTTGATACATTAGATAAAAAAGCAAGAAATAATGATATAATAACAGGAAAAACAAACTATTTACACAGATGTTCACTCAGCAATAAACAAGTCATTATAATTTTTGTAAATAAAGTTATATATTACCATTAGATTATTTGTTTAGTAGTAATGCATGTATATTCTTCCAATAATTGTATGTTGTTGTATTCCTTGCAGATATGGCTCTAATTGTCAACATTTCAAGATTAGACACCTCTTTGAGAAGATCTTTAAAGTTTTGGAAAGATGGGATTTTCATTTGTGATAATTTCCAATTTTTTGTGATTTCTTTCCTGGCAATGGATAAAATTGCCCACAAAATTGAATACTTACTTGGTGTTACACAATTTGGAATTGGAGAAGACATGGTTTTACTAGCTGACTGGAGAATATTCAATTTATCTTTATCTGAAGGATAAGAATTATTAACAGTGATGAAGGATTTCCAGTAATTGTCTGTATGTTTATCCAAGTCAAATGTTACTGTTTTATATATATATATATATATATATATATGACTAATTTTTATTGAATTGTCCTGTTGAGTGAAGTTCATTAAATAACTCAGTCTAGGAATAAAAGTTTTATATGTGGAAGAGATTATATCAAGTTTATCCTTGGTATATACTCTAGCTTCTTGTAAATCTAGCCATAGTGATGTATCGAATTTATTATCTCCCATAAGTGTATTGAGTGATTTTAGTTCATGGTTGTTCATCAATTGATGCCAAGCTGTCAAGTGCTTTTGTTTAAATAAAGACATTTTATGATAATCTGTAGTAAACATGACTCCTTGTGTATAGGCTATGGGGAAGATAATGAATATCCAACTGTCAAATATTTTATGTCTAAAGATAACATTTTTAAAAGATCTTAAGATTAAAGTTATGTAGTTTGAATTGTATGTTTGGGTATATTGATAAGAAAAAAATTCCTTCAATCTCCAGACAAATGAATTGCTTATTAAGTTAGACACATGCATTTCGTTAAGATTTGTTTGGATAATGGGATAGACAAAGAATATATTATTTCCATTTTGTAGAGTATTTACTGTCTATTAGATAGGTAATAGTTTTGATTACTGAGGAGATTGAATAAAGGTCCAGATTAGGTAAAGAAATACCTCCATTATCCCAGCTATACATATGTGTTACTAATGCAATTCTAGATATAATTGGATACCAAAGGAATTTTTTATCAGTGTGTTAAGCTTTTTGATTATTAAATATGTAGGGGAAATAGATATAGATTGAATTATATACAACATTTTGGTGAGTAATACCATCTTTATAACTGACAATTTCTCATCCATTGAGAACCTTATATTTGACCATTTATTTATTAAACTTTCTATAGTAATTAAACTTTTATTAAAATTCATTTTTAATGTATATTTTATATTGTTGGTAATAGTTATGCCTAAGTGTGTTGTTTGTTGAGAATGTGCTATATATTTTTGTAGTCCTCTTGTATGCTGAATTTTTTTGACCGACTAATAGAATTTGGGTTTTATTATGATTGAATTTAAGGCCTGAGGTTTTTTTTTGAAAAATATCCATATTGTTAAATAACTCTAACAAAGAAGGATTCTTACCTCCTAATTTAATCAACATGTCATCAGCAAACATGTGTATTTCTGAAGTTTCATCAACTCCCAAATCATATCCTTTAATACAAGTACTGTTCCTTATCATGTTTGCCCAAGGTTCCATAATTGAGTTGAATAAAAGGGGAGATAAAGGGCAACCTTGCTTGGTACCTTTTACAATTGGTATGTATTGAAAGATGTTAGGACCTATTTTCATATATGCTTGACAACTACTATATAATCAAGTAATAAGATGTATAAAATGTTCTGAAAAATTAAGTTCCCCCAATAAAATAAATAAACATTCCCAGTTTATTGTATCAAATGCACAATTTATGTCTAGACTAATTATGGTAAGATTGTTTTTTAGAATCTTTACTGATTCTATTAAGGATAACATTCTTTTAATGTTGTCATAAGAAGTTCTATTAATTATAAAACCAGTTTGATCAGGCAGAACATGACTAGGAAGGATATTCTTTAGCCTATTTGCATAAATAGACATAAACATTTTGTAATCCATATTTAGCAAGGATATAGGCATATATGAGTTACATTTAGTGGGGTCTTTATCATGTTTTATGATTGGAGTGATAAAAGTGTATTTCCACAATGGTGGAATAAAATTATTGGTTTGTGCTATATTGAAAACACAGTGTAAAATTGTAAGTGCTTTTGTAGGTAGAATTTTATATAATTCTGGGATAATGCCATCATTGCATGGAGCTTTATTTTGTTTATGTTTTTAAATTTGTAGTTGAATATCCTTAAGAGTAATTTGCCTATCTAGTAATTCAGCTTGTTCTTCAGTTAATTTTTTTTAGAGTTGCTGGAAATGAATGTTTGTATGTCTTTTATGGGGTTTACTGATTCAGTGGGCTGATTAAGTTTTAAGAAGTATTCTCTAAATTCATGCAATATATTGTGTAGACCAGAGATCGTTTTGTTTTTCTGAGGTGAGTACAGTTCATTAATATGATTAAATTTGTTTAATCTTTTTGTTTTGTTTGCTAGGATATTCATATATCTGGGATTTGATGAAAAAGTAATGAATTTGAATTTTTCTAAACTAATCTTAATTTTATGATTTAAAGTTTCGAGATACTTCTTATTTAGAGAATCTATTTCTTTTTTCATGTCTTTATTTTCCTTGTTTTTTAAGAGGTCAAGATTCAGTTTATTAAGATTGACTTGTATTTCTTTTAAGTCTTTGTCCCATGTTATTCTTTTCTTTTTGTACCAGTCAGTTATTCTGCCATATAAATAAGACTTCATTGCATCCCATATAAAGATATCAGATGTATCATTTGTAACATTATGTTCAATGAATTTATGAATTTCTGTAGAAAAAAAAGGTTAGAAACTCCTTCAATTTAGGTATATAGGCTGGTATCCTTTTTATCTGAACATTATATAAAGAATGAATATAAATATCAAAGGTTATACAGTTATGCTCAGATAGGGGGCATATAATGACATTAACATTAGTTAGCGAATCAGCTAAGTTATTAAAGATAAAGACTCTGTCTATCCTTGAATGTATTATGTCTGTGGGAATAAAATGTATAGTAGAGTGATTTAGAGTCGGCGTAATTATTAACATCTTTCAAGAAAAAGGCTTCAGAAAATTCTTTCAGTAACTTGGCTGTAGATGAACTATTTCTTTTACCAGTAAAGATGGAGTCTTAGTCAGCAAAAATACAATTAAAATCACTGGCTAATATAATATTACCTTTGGAAAATTGTAAGATGTGCTCTATATGTTATTGTGCTGATTTAAATCCAAAGCCAGGTATCCAATATATGTTAAATAAAGAGAATATTTTATTATTATACTCTAAGTAACTGATGCAACCATGCCTTTATTATCATGATATATATCTATTATTTTGGGGTTGGAGAGTTTGTTGTTCCATAGAATTGCAACACCTCTTTTTTTGTAAATACTCAAAACTAAGACAGAATAAAATGTAGAGTCTAGTTTAGTTATGTCTTGTGTTATCAAGTGAGTTTCTTGCAAGAATATTAGTTGAGAGTTTTGTAATTTAAGATATTTATTTAAACATATTTTCTTATTAGGCTTGTTTAGTACATTAACATTAAGTGAAATGCAATGTAAAGAGGTCATGAGGTAGTTTCTATGTAAAATGATTCATGTTGATAAAGTGTTTTATTATGACTTTGTCTCTTTGAGCATAAAAAGTGATTGCAAGGAATACAAGTTTTAATTTTATTAAAGATGTAAAGATGAAGTAAAACCAAAATTTTATTTAAATGACTTTCAACTATGTAAGTGTAAGTGAACATCAAATATTGTATTATCAATAAATTATAATAAAAGCTACTAACAAGAAAACCCCCCAAATCCCATCTGGAGTTATAAACTCCTAATTTGAGTGACATAAATCACTCAAATTAACTTTCTGCCTAGCAACATATTTCTGTCAAGTACTGCCTAACTGTAAGCTTATTCATAAGTAAATTGTATAGCTTTCAAGTAAAATTATCATCTGTTACTATTTACTTTAATTCTTATCTGTTCAAAAATAAACGTATCTAAAATGCAGTTTTTATAAAATCAAAAAGATGCATTGCTTAATAGTAAATGAAAACTTGATGTATAGTTTTGTATTATACAACAGTTCAGTATGCTGATTATGATGATATATATTAAAATGAACCAAATGATGACCAAGATGAATGCCATAGATTATATGCTTATGGAGGGTATATCATGCATTGCATAGGGACATTAGAAGAAGAGATAAAAAAGAAAAAATCTAGATTTATTCATATTCCGCCATGTTAGAACTTTCAATAATGTAAAGTTTATGTTAGTCTGATCTGGACTTAGTCTGTCAAAATTTACAAAATCTAGGGAAAAAAAACAGGTTAATGTTATTAACTTTTAAAGTGAGACCCTTCGCCAATCATTGCCTGCACAAGCATCTGATATTCATGCTATTTGTTATGCAATTTAAACCCACTACACAACAATTGTAATTGATGCAAATATTATAACTAAACATAAGGCTAGTAGATGCAGATTGTTTATATGAAAACAGTGTGCCATGAATAAGAAAATGTTTATGGAAGTATCAAGAAGGCTATGTCAACCCTCAACTCATCTCCCTAAGATCAAATATATCCTATCTTACTAATACTCCTTGCCCTTAACCTTAAAACAGCTGAAGCCATGTAGACATTATTACCCTACACTGTAAATGTGTGTTATATTCAACTATGATAATACGATTTCTATTAGAAACTGGTATCTTACTCTAGTTAAACTACAGCTGTCAGTTTTAATACAGTATGCGCCAATATGTCATCAAACCTTTTGTAATGCATTTTAGCTATAACAATCAATAATGTTACAAATTAAACATAAATGTTTGTGTAATATTTAGCTTTTCAACAATACAGAGCAAGTGAACAAGATATCCATCAGATTTTTAACTGTCTGAAACATTTGAACTGTTGGAATTTTAAAGGAAGGAAATGTCCACTAGTAATATTTATTATTTGACAATAAGTACAGAGCTAGTGGAATGAGTAGATAGGTACAGAATATCATTGAATAAACATGTTAATAAGTAAGTCTTAAAGATTTATGGACAGTGCCTCTTTCTTCTCGTCCTCCTTCCTCCCTTTGTTCTCCTTCTTCTACTTAATTCTTCTTATATTTCACTCACTTTCTTTTCCGCTCTTTATATTTATCACTATTTAAATGACTGGGCTCAAGTGGAACAACTAAAATAACTTTACGGCTCTACAATGGAGGAATAATGTTCAATGGTTATTTTTGTTAATTATTTCTTTGTATCTTCCTGTGAGGGCAGGAGAAGATTATATCCTTAGCAACATCTAGATGCCGGTGACATCACTCAGCCACTAGGAAGCTTGCAGAAATGCTAATTGCGAGATGACGTGCTGCAGAGTCAGTTCTGAGCAAATGAAAGTTCTAGCGGGAAACGGTGAGGTAGTTTGACTTCAAAATAATCACCAGAACAATCACAGGTTGCTCGAGACAACCTGAATGAGCACACAACTGTGAACTGACTTCTTCCAAAGCCGGCCATTCAAGTCAAACACTGCCACCAATGATCCCAAAACAGAAAGGGCAAGCCGAAGGGAAAAAAAAAAATAAAATACACAGCTCTCTATTCAATCTAGTCGGCAGTGACAGCATAACAGAGCTGGCTCGAAACAACAAAAAACAGAGAGAAAAAAAGATATTGAAAAGAAAAAAAGAACTAGAGAACATCCCAACAGTTCCAGGCATCAAATACACCACAATACAACCCAGCTCAGCAAAATACCCAAAACAATCTCTCCACCATTCACCTTTTCCTCAGTGCCACAAAGCATGTTTACTGAATCAAATGACCAAAAATAAATAAATAAATAAATAAAAGACTGACAGTCCAACGCAAGTGTTGCCTTCAAAATCACTACCCAAACAGGAAAGCCCTTTCAAAAGCCACAGCACTCTGATCAATTAGATTAAACACTGTAATACTTGTGTTATTTGAAAGTTAATCAATAAAAAGCTACTACAAAGGCAAACCAAACCACGAAGAACACCAACCATACTGTCAAGAACTATATCATATACATTCACACCTTGTTTAAATAATATTAAATTATTTCATAACTTTTTAAAGGATTATAGGAAAAAATTACTGAATTATTTATTATTAACTAAAATATAAACAGATAGAAGACATTAAAAGCTAAGAATAAGAAGTAAAGAATATAAATCATATTGCATCTAACATAAACTAACAGGAATAAGACAAATAGCATCAACACTCACCTGTTGAACCATTTTTATCCCATTAGACTTTTTGGGTCACGAGATGTTTATATTAATGGATGAAAATATAACAAAACAGTTAGGAAATTAAATCCAATTCAAGTAATTTTTTTATTTATTTTTATGGTCAACTGTTTTCCAGGATCCATTCTCTGCCAATCTTTAAAAGCTGGTGGAAACCCAATCCATTTCATCTATTTTTTCCAATATTTTACTTGCTTTTATGAAAGTGATAGCTGGCTCTAATTCTTCAAATGTCTTGAGACCATCTGGGAGAAAGATTTTTAGCTTTGTTGGAAAAAGATGTGATTTTGTTTAAGCTTTTTTTATTTCTTTGAGTAGTGGTAAAAATAATTTCCTTTTAGCAATTACTGATGAAGAATAATCATTATCAAAATGAATAATGCTATCATTGAACTTGATGGGAGAGTTGGACCAGGCTGTCTTTAGTACAATTTCCTTATCATGTGAGGACAAAAATGTAACTATTACTGACCTTGTAGAGGTATTTTTATTATTTTTTGAAGTGGCCAAGGATCTGTGTGCCCTTCCAATACCAAATGAAAGGGCTTCAGGGAGTTGCAGTATCTCAGGAATCCACGAAGTAAGAAACTTTTCCATGTTTTTTCCTTCAATATTATCCGGTAACCCAAACATCCTTATGTTGTTTCTTCGTGATCTGTTCTCCAGATCATCTATTTTTGTCTGCAATAAGGCATTTTGTTTTAGGAGAAACTCTAAGTTATGGTCATTCTCTTGGATTCTACAGTCCATGTCACTTAATGAAGTTTCTATTCCAGTAATTTGTTCCTTTTGTTGTTTTAGGTCCTGGTGTAAATTCTCCATTTGCTGAGAGCATTTTTCTTTAAAGTTATCTAACTTTAAGTCCATTTTATCTATTTTTGAAGATAATTCCTGGATGGTAGAAAGTAAACATTGAAGTTCCTTTTTTAATGATGTATCCTGGTGAGAAGATTTTGAAAGGCTCATACTGGTATCTTGTAGCAAAAGCTTGTCTCTTATTTTTTGACAGGAAAAATTCAAAATTATCAAAAATTTTTAAGATACTATCTAAGTAGACAATAAGAGGAATCCAAGAAATTAAAAAAATATGAATTAGATAGTTATATTCAAAATTTCCTGTCACAAAAGATATGATAAGGCAGAGCTGACAGAAAGTGCTGCTACTCAAGGCTCATGCTAGCCACGCCCCCTGTGGTTACATTTTTGAAGCTCAACACATAAAAAGAAGTTATGTACTTACCATAACATTCCATGTGAGTTGTTTATCTTGCCTTTATTCTCACATTCCTCCCTCCTTTCCCCTCCTGGCTGACAGATGACTTAGAGGCTAGTACCATCCTGGTTATTCAATACTTCGTCTTCCCCTTCGGGAAGTGCTTCTTTGTAGAAATAAATAAAAGGGTATATATACTCGCAGCAAACAAGATCTGAGGTAATTCCAGCAGTGCATTGTGGGATAAGGGGCTTGGTCTCGAGCTACTGGCAAACCTTGAGCTTTGCTATCGGCCGTATCGGAGCCGAGGATCGGCTCCGAACCCATCAGTGAGAATAAATGGCGAGATTTAACAACTTCACATCATACAGTTTACTTACATTTGTAAACATACAAATCATATTACTATTCACAAATGACATAGAATTGTTTACAAAATTCCAGCTAGCTGGGCTGGCAGCCTTCACAGCAGCATTTAGTGTCTTTAGGTGTCAGACCTCAGTACAATTAGTATTAAGGATCTATGGAACTGTGCTTGCACACATCAATGTTATTTCCCATGACATGGATAATGACCCATGACTGGGGTGTGCCAGGCCATGTGCCCATAGGTGACAAGGAGGAGGTAGAAGTATGGCGGTACACCTATGGGCAAAACAAGTCTGTCACTGGGTGTGGATGGAATGCTGAGGGATGCACCTAATTATGGCCACAGCCTTCTCCCGTTATGTATCTGGTTCTCACTTACAGACTGTGCTATGCATAGCCCCTATCCCCCATTTATGAACTGCAGCTATGTCTCAACATATCACACTGGAACCCAACACAGCATGTAGAGTGTCCATCCTATGGGTATCTATTTTCACAGTTTGAACTCGCCCATCTGCAAGCAGACAGTACAGTGCCATGACAGTGCCATGGGTTCCCAGTAACACATACACTATGACATCTGCCTTTGTCACACTGACGTGTTCCACAAGGTATTTTGTTATTGTTAAGGTTCTTTACTAGGCAGAACTTCTTCCCTAATGATGGGAAGTACTGTATCTACACGGATCTACTTCATTTGCCCTAACGTCCGGTTGACCGACACCCATTTGCCCGACCGCATTTGACCGAAATTTAATTTGACCGACACTTCATTTAACCAACACTTCATTTGACCGACAAGTATTATTGGCAAGTAAATGGGATATGCCCCCTTCCCCACTGTAGTGATACCCTGGAGTTAGAATATATAGTTAGGGTGTGTGTGGGGTGCGCAGCCTACCACTTACATTTGTTTTACTAAGCAATATTAAAGCAAAACTAAACAATATAATATGAAATTAAGTGGGGGGGGCTTCACCCCCACACCCCCCAACTATATATTCTAACTCGAGGGTCACATTACAGTGGGGAAGGGGGCATATCCCATTTCCTTGCCAATAATACTTGTCAGTCAAATGAAATTTTGGTCATTTGATTGGAAGTTAGAACAAATGAAGTAGACCCATCTACACAGGCTTTACTAAAATTCCAGTGTTTCAAAGCTGTGCATTTGTAAGTAGTGGTGCACACAATGACACCATTGCTTTATATTAAGCTAACAAGAGACGTTTAATGTGGTTATTATACTGTGGAAGACAGTTAATGGCAGTGTCTATTTAATCTCTGCATGTGTACACTGCACTACCCCTACATGGCAGTCATGCATATCATGGTGCAAATGAAGCATGTGATCTGCACGTACATGCATACAGTATTTGTTCACCTGTAACACCATGGTGCAGTGTATGGCCATGTTCAAGTGCCATGGTGCAAAGCAACATTGCATGATATGTGATTCACAAATGAGCATGCACATCGGGCTACCATTTTGCTCCTTTAGTAGACCTGACTAACTGGCTGTTACTAGTTTAGGAACTGGGGAATGCAGGGTTCCAGTCTGATGTGGCAGTAAGAGCATGATTTTCCCATTCTGCCTGCACAGAAACTTCTGGACATTCATTGCCCACTGTAGAAAGTAGATGTCTGGCATGTGATGGCTGGAATGGTGCGTGATGCTACTGGTATCACCCATTCTGGTCAGCAGTACTGGCAAAGTTACAGTGACCTGAAGTGGTGCCACCCAGACCAACTTCATTGCTTGAAAGCAGAGGTTTTGGAGCAGGAGACCTGATATATACTGTAAGCATTTTTAAAAGGATCTTTGCCTTCTGCTATTTTAACTGTTGGATTTGCATACCTAAGAATATATACTTTGTTTTCTAGCAGTGAAGGAGTAGCAGCTGACCTGTTTGGGTGACACAAAAGAAGGGAATTTCTCTTCTAGCTGTGGGGTATGTATGACATCTGTGCCAGTGTACTATACATTTGTGTCTGTGTTTGTAGTGAGAGTGGGTGTGTGTGTATGTGTGTGTGTGTGTGTGTGTGTGTGTGTGTGCGCGTGTGTGTGTGTGTGTGTGTGTGTGTGTGTGTGTGTGTGTGTGTGTGTGTGTGTGTGTGTGTGTGTGTGTGTGTGTGTGTGATTGTGTTGACCTTTTCTGCTGCTGTTGTGCCTCTGGCTCTTGGTCAGCAGTGGCTCCCAGATCTGTCTCTCAGAGAGGGTACTGGTGCCGCCCGCGTCTCTTGCTCAGGGATATGAAGGTTACTTTTCCGAAAGTGGACTAAAGAAGTATCTAGTGGTTTCCTAGTGTCATTTGTGGGGAGTGGTGGCTACCAAGCTTCAGTAGCAACAGGGAGCTTTCCTTAGCAATGTGGAGTACATTCTGGTATGATTGGTATGGTCATATGACAGGCAGGCCCTACACATTGGGCTGCCAAGGGAGCAACCATTCCATGACATCAGCTACCCTGCTGAGTGATGTCTGGGTTTTTTGCCTTCTGGTATCCATCCAGGCCTAGACTCCACCTTATCTCCATCCTAGTGTTCTCCATCCTTTTTGTCTCATTCCTAATTTCTTGTTCATTGTCTAACTCTCTCCATTTCCATTTCTCCACCCTCTGTATATTGATGTCCATCCACAGTATTTCTGAATGTTTGTACGTATACCATCCCAGTCTATCTCAGTCTGTGTTCTGTGCTTGGCTGACCATTCCCTCTGTCCCATTCAGCGCCATTCCTCACTAATTTCCTCCAGCCTTCTTTTGTAGCACTTCAAACAACAGTTCTTGCCCAGTTAAAACAAATTCTCTTCCTCTCCACCTTTCATTCCTTATAATCACGCTTCTTTGTTTCCCTCTTCTTGCTGTTCTGCCATTTCCTACTTTGCCGTCCATCTAATTTCCTCCCCATTCATTTGATGAATAAGGTTGCCACTTTGCTATGCACATCACCTTGATGTATCATTTGCCTGCTGTGCTTCCCGTTTTGGATTGGATGAACATAATCTGCAGGTATGTGATGCTAAACTGCATGTATAGGCATGTATTGCATGGTCATATTTCCATGCCTTGCCTGTGATGTCTATTACATCAGTCACACCCTTTAATGTAGCATTGTTCCTGCCATACTGCAGAGTCAAAGAGAGAAAAATAGATTTAATAAGGTGCAATATTTAAGCAAAGGAAAAAAGAAAATCTAATCATTACAAAGCAGCACTAAAGATTTGAAGAGAAAGACAGGCAAAGGCATCTGTATATGGAAAATTTAACAATACAAAAAATAAGAAAACAAAGGGGTAAAGTAGAAAAGAGGATTAGTAACAGAGAAATTAAAGAAATAGAAACTGATGTTATAAACTACTTGTGAAATGAAGGATTTAGTATAGAAAATTAAACTCTGGTAACATCACAGCATGATAGTTCATAAGTTCATAAGTTCAAAATAAATATTTTAAGGCAATCGGCCATCAAAAATGCTGATTCCTCAAAGTATGGTAAATAAGCCTTTCTGCCCGCCCAAGTGTTCAGATTTTTCTTAAAAATGTCCAAGCTTTCAGATTGTTTGACATTATATGGAATGTCATTCCATAGTTTGAGTATCCTTACAGTGACAAACTGAGTCCTGGTCACAAAATGCCCCATTTTCATTATAACCACCATATTTTTATGTTTGCACATTTTAGTGCAAGTATTAATTTCCACATTAAAAATGACTTGTAGGATAGGACCCTGAAAAACCTTTTGGCCAAAATTAATTTAGCCTGAATATATTCATAACAAAAACTAAACAGTTTCAACATCTCCCATCGTAATCCATATTCCATGGACCTACGTTTCACAATTTTTTAGTAAATTTTCTATGTACTTCTAATCTACTTAACTGTCCTCTAGTATATGTGATGAGATATAATCAGTATTTCCAAGTCTTTATGTTCCTTAACTTCATCTAATTCAAAACCCATCAAATAAATGGGTTGTTTAATAATTATGTTAGAAATGTACATGACTTTACACGTTTCTATGCTAAAGGACAAACCAATGCCCCTAGTCCATAAACTGACTAGATATTTATTTAACTTGTCTATATCTAAAGATTTTTGCAGTGTAAAATCAATCGTACAATCATCAGCATATTTTAATATATAATACTTTTTATTCTTGGGGAAAGCAGACAGCACCAAATTGAATAATTTGGGCCCAACATGGATCCCTGAGGGACACCAGAGCTTATATCTTAAGAATTTGAATGGACAGTCTGAATCTTAATACTCTGTTTTATACCCATTAACTAGTTTTCAATTCACATAGTGATATAACTGTTGATTTCGTGATCACTTAAACACTTCATGATAGATGCATGTGATAAACAGTCAAAAGCCTTAGAAAGGTCTGCGTAAATTGCATCTGGGGACAAACTCAAGTCCAAAGCTTCTGTTATATAATTATAAAAACATACTCAATTACTCACTGTTGATCTCGTCTTATAAAAGACATGCTGATCAAGTTCTAATATCTAGAATTAGTCATCAGATGCAATAAATGTCTTTGAAAGGACTTTTCTATCACGGAGGTTAGACTTATTGGTCTATAGTTCTGTAACTGGGTTCTATCTCCTTTTATTGTAAATAGGTGATACACATGAAAATTCTCACCATTCAGGACCCTTCCCATGCTCTAATAGTTTGTTAAATACCAAGCTGATCTGGGTAATATAGCACTCTGCATAGCAAGTAATAAGCTAGCAGGTATCAAACCTGGACCCATAGATGACGTATCCTTTATCTTTAAACAAGCATCCGTTATTACAGACTCAGGTATATTCGGACAACAACCTGTAACTGAATTACATTGCTAATCAGTCAGTCTTATCTTTCCAATACTAGTATAGAAAGAACTGAACTCATTTGCTATCCTACTTAGGTCTCTGACAGTTTCATTATTCATTATTATTGTAGATATTGCACAGCCTCTCTTACTGGAATTGTTCATGTATTTATAAAATTCCCTTTTATTCTTATATTCACAAAACAGTTTATATTCATAATTGGCTTTTACATCTCTAATTTTATTTGTTTAAGACTCTGCTGTTTTTAATTTTTTTCTTATTAATATTAGCTGAATGAGTCTTAAACATTTTGTAACTTGTCTTTTTTCCCTGTGTTGCTTAACAAAGGTCTTATTCCACCAACACAAAAAAAAGACCTTATCAATCTTCCTTTTTATTGGCCACTGAGTACATGTTTGCAAATGCTGTTCAATAATTTTGTATCTGTAACAACTGTCAGCATTCTGAATATGAGTTTTCCAATCAATATTCATTAACTGCAAAAGTAAGTTATGAATAACATCATTGTTATATTAATATTTAAATGATAAAGAGGGAGAGCTAATTTAGTCTATCATAAAAAACAAATTAAAGACTCCAATGAGGGAAGCGTTTTAAGGAGACTACTATTTCTGGTATGTTAGAAGCAAAAAGATCCAATAAACTATTTCCCCTAGTATTAAGCTTAACTAACTGGGTCAACTGATGAAAGTGTAAAATATTAATAAATTCCCAGTCTAACTGTGCATTACTACTTAATGTATTTCAGTAGTTTAAATACCCAGTAAGTATTATTTCCCCTTTAATGTCTAAACAAGTGGCCAAGTTCTTTAAATATTTCCAGTGAAAACTTATGTCCATGCTTGGAGAGTGATATGTGAGGACAATATAAAGATCAGCAGTTCTCATGACAGATCTGAACAGTTCAAGTTTCATACATCTGCTCTATCTTAATAAGACAAGAGGTTATAGATTTATGGACCCATAGTACAACCCTCTCCCCCCTCCATATTTCCTCTTATACAGTCATGCTTAACAAAGTTACATAAGAAGAATTTTGAAGAGTTCCATGACTCAGTAATACCTATGCTTTTGTACTGAAACTTGGGTACTAATACAACCAGTTCTTCAAATTTATTCCCTACACTTCTAGTGCTACATAAATAACAATTGATAAGTTCTTGTTTCTTTCTTTGAGTTACTTTGTTTTTCCCCTAACTTTTCCAATGAGAAATGATTTTACTGGCCATGAAGCCTGAGCCATATTCATATAAATGAGTCTAGTCCCATGAAATCAACCTCTGATCACAACAGCTTTCATCCCAAAGTCTTATTAAGTGGATGTTGAATATCACTGATATTTCCCTGAGCCAGTTGTTGTACAGATGAGCTTTTGTACACATATAATCATTCAGAGCCTGTGAAGGGATTATCTCACTCAGTACTGGCTGTACACTTTGAGTTTCCAAAATCTTACTCAACATGGAGTATGCCTCAAGTCATTAAATCCAACATGAAGTACAAACAAATCATATCTTGGTTTAACCTGATTTAACTTCCCTATCACATTTAGTAAGTCAAGGAATTACAACCCAGGCAGGACTGAAATAGTATGCATAGCCTTATTTTATCTTGAGAGATCCCTTACCATTAGCCCTTGGAAGGAATCACCCAAGATCAGTACTTCAGGATTACCTTTGTTTTCAGTCATTATACTAGCATAGTGACTATTTCAGATTCTCTTGAATGATTCTTATTAGATGACATTATAGTGATGTTTTTGTCACCAGAAAATGTTCCAGTCATCTTTTAACTCCAAGTTCGTATAGTTCTGTTCCTGACCTAGTATCTCAGAATCTGTATTAACTAGCAGTTAGTCACCCTAGTACCTCTGAATTTGTATTAACCAATACTGGCTTGTTAGTTATAATAACTTCAGGATAGATACCAGCTTCTATATCTTTACTTATAATTCCCCTCCCCCATTCTGCATCAAGTGATTTATTACTGTGTGTATGAATTGCATTCTCAGTTAATGAACAGGTAATGTGTTCATTTTGATCACCATAATCTCCTGATAATTCTTCCTCAGAATCATTCCTTATTGGTGTAACATCGTCAATAAAGACACATGACTTCCACTTTTTTGAGGAACTAAACTTAGTGTCCTTTTTTTTTTCCTTTAACATCTTCTTTCAAAAGCTGTAAATCAGATTCAGATTTATAATTTATTCTTTATTTTTCTGTCCACTAACCTCAAACGATACTTTCAAAATCTCTTCTAAAATAATCTCCCTTCCCACATTCCAGTATTTAACATATTCAACAATTGTTGTAAAAGCTCTTACAAAATGAAAAGAGCAACCCAAATGCTTGGCACCCACTTTGCTTGAAATAATGTTTAATAGCTCAGTTAGTTTAATATGGTTAACACAATAATTATGTGACCTGTCTCTGAAATGCACTCTGCAATATTTACATTCTTTAAAATAACTTGACTTCAACAAGTTCTATAACACATATGAGTTCAGAGATTGATTCTGAATAGTCACCCCTAGTGACAACAGTCTTCAACCTAGCATTATGGACAGTTGGACTACCCTTGTTTCTCCTGGTAACCTTGTTGACTTGGGTCTCTTGAGGCAGTGTAGCAGTTGCCTCATGTACACAGACAACCCTCTACTAATAACACCCTCTAGTACAGAGTGCAAAGAGATGTATTTACACCAAGAATCTAGAATCCATGCCATCTCTCACTCAAAACAGTAACACGAAGAAGGTTGTAAACTCACCCTCCACTACATATGCTCCTAGTACCACTACTCATACACACAGTATGAATTAAACATGCACATCCACATATGCGGAGGTTCTCTCAAAAACTTACCGAAACACCAGAAACCTCTAAAACACAAGACTGTTACAACTAATACAGTCCCCACAGCACTCATGATACATAGCAACAGCAGTGTCTCACCCACCAAGCCAGTAATGCGTAACACTCAAAATCCAGATTTTCTTGTCATTGAAGATGCAATAGTGAGATACACAGATGGTCCACTCACCAGATTAGACAAGGAGAAAGTCACGGTCAGCTGTCTGTCCAGTGCCAGGACTCATCAGATCACGCATGCACTCAGGTCTCTCAGCAACAAATACTGTTATGACTCTATCATAGTTCATGTTGGTGTGAATGACCTGAGACGTACCTCACTGGACAACATGAAGAGAGACATGGTTGAGCTCTCTGAATATGTGTCCCAGGCTGGTATGCCCCTAGCCTTGAGTAGCATACTACCCTCACCTAGAATGATGCCACTGTATAAATGAAAAATTATTTATTTCAAAAACTGGCTCAGTTTTTGGTGTCATTCAAAGGGGATACAGTTCTTGTCAGCCTGGAAAGCAATGGTCGACAAACCTCGCTGCTTTACCAGAGACAGTTTGCACCTGGCACCTCTAGGTTTTTGACTGCTGGCAAACGCTCTTGCCTCTCTCATAGTGTCTTTTTTAGGCAAGGTCTAAAAGGCAACATTACCAATGTGAAATTAACCAATCAGAACAAAATAAGGGTTGTACTGCTAAACGCTAGGGGCTTAAACCAAAAACTGCACTGCCTGGTAGCACTTCTATCGCTATAATATGTAGATGTGTGTGCAGTCACAGAAACCTGGTTTTAAGGCCTCAGAGAGTACCCCATCCTTGCAAGGCTACAATGCCTTTCACACCTTTATACCACAAAATGAATGTGTGAGAACCAAAGGAGGCTGTGTTTCAATCTATATTAAAGATAAATTCCCCTCCAATCTAGTTAGACTAGACAACTCCATGGAGCTAATCCAGCTCCAAGTTACGGTGAGTAAGACCCCCATTCAGGTTATAGCCACTTTTAGAACCCCCTCCATGGGTCACAACGCCCATGAAGCCTACTTGACCAAACTGCAGACAATCCAAATTTTACCAAACACACTGGTTATGAGAGATTTCAATTATCCTACCATCAGCTGGAAAAACTACACTATTCTTAACTTGCTAGCACAAAAGTTCCTTGACTTTGTTAATTCAAATGCCCTGGAACAATTTGTCTATACCCCGACAAAGGGAACAAACATTCTAGATTTGGTCCTCACCAACATGTCAAACAGATGCACTGCCGCAACTGTTGGACCCTCATTAGTTAAAACTAGCCAAAATCAGTCAACTTCAAGGTGGCACTAACACCAGAACTCACAAAGGATGAAATCAGACTAAAAAACTTCACCAAGGCAAACTCTACCCTCCTAGGTGAAGGTATAAATGCATTCCAAGCTCCACCACAAGATGGAAGTGGTAACTACACCGAAACTTACACTAAACGGTACAGTCACTTTCATAAGTATATAAACTACCAGAAAGAATCAAAGCTGGAGCCCCAAGAAAAACAAGCTGTCATAGTGGACATCCAGCATCAACAAACTTTACAATAAACGCAAAAAGTTGCTGTCCAAGAAAACAAAGGCAAGGCCCAAACAATGGCAAAGCACCTTCCTCAGCCTCAACAGGCAAATAAGACAACTTGTCAAATCCTCCAAGGACTTCTTTGAAAGAAACTTAGCAAGTACAGCCATATAGTCAAGGATAATCATAAGGCCTTTTACAGCTATGTATGTAACCTGAAGTGTAGGACCTAAGCACGTGCAGAACTAGTGGCCAACGATATCACACACACTGACCCCACAAAGATAGCAAAGCTGGTGGCGGATGGGTTAGGTGAAAATTTCACTCGCATATCCTCACCTAACTTACAAAAAATTTCCCTCAAACTGCCTCCCCACCCTACATATCTGAAGAGCAGGTCCTCAAAGTCTTGTCCAAGGCAAAAAACACAGCCTATATGAGATCAGATGACATCCCAGACTGTCGTCGAAACAGGATAAAACATGAACTAGCATCAACATTAAGTACCTCTTTTCAATTATAGCCTAACCACAGGCTTTGTTCCTGCGGAATGGAGAGCAACAACAATTATTCCCCTCCACAAAGGTGGTTTAGCAACAGACTTGGGGAATTACAGACCCATAAGCCTTACCAGCCTCATCTGCAAGGCTATGGAACATATCAGTTTGGACCTCATAAATAAAGATATAGATGACCCACAAAGCATGAATCTGACCTAATTTGGCTTTGTGACGGGCAGATCATACCTGTTAAATCTGGTGGATCTCTTTGAAAATGTGGCCAAGGCCATTGATGAGGGCAAATCTGTGCACACATCATACCTTGACCTGTCAAAGGTTTTTGACACAATTCCACATTCAGGCATTACTGATAAACTTAGAAAACTAAATGTAAACCCCTTTCTGTAAGATGAGTTAACTGGCTTACAAACCGGACATACATTCCATCAAAGTGGGTGACTCCACATCAACCAGTAGACCTGTTACCAGTGGAGTGCCACAGGGGTTAGTGCTGGGCTACCTACTATTTGGTATATATCTCTCATAAGTTCATGTCAAAACTAAGGGGTTGTGGCTGACCAAGTCTGGCTGCAAACTAGGTGCAATCATTGAATCCCCAAATGATGTCAGTATACTCCAGGAGGGTCTAATGCAGCCTAATGACTGTTGTATTAGTCACAGTCTCAAACTGAATGCAAAGAAAAGCATCATCATTCCCTTCAGCACATACAGTGTCCCTTCACACTATCAAATCAATAACAATACCTTAAGTACCCATGAAGCCATGAAGTAGTAAGGGACCAAGGATCACAAGTTGACTGTGACCCTAACTTCAACCACCATTTGTGTACTGTAGCAAGGAAAGCTTTCTATGTTTCTATGTAGCACACTTGATTAGTAAAGGCGTTGCCTCAAGAGCAAAAAAAGTTATAATCCCCCTATACTCTGCACTTATCCAGCCGATAATTGAGTATAATGCCCCATTTGGCATGTATTGTACTAAGTGCCTGCAGCAATTAGAGACCTCAGAGGTTTCTAACAAAGAAGATCAAAGGACTCCAGTATGTGCCTTACACAGACCGACTAAAGTCCCTGTCATTATACTCCATATTGTATAGACTTTTTAGGGGAGACTTATGCCTGGCCTATAGAGCAATCCATGACTCAAAACTAATGAACTTGCTGCATATCTGTAAATCAAATGGGACTAGGACTTCCTGTTCCAGGGACCTAAATATGGCCTGGAACTTAAACAGGACATGCTGGAGGGACAGATTTATCTCCCAGTGACTGCCACATCTTTGGAACAGGCTACCAATTCATGTGAAACATAGCACCTCAATGGCATTGTTCAAGAGGAACCTGGACAAGTGGATGGGGCACCATAAATTCTTACTGGGGATAGAGTCCACAACCCTCCTGGACACAGGCAGTCATCACTAAATGTAATCTTGGGTATTAACTAGCATTTCTATGGTATTAAATTGTGATGAAATGGCTAGGCTTCAAATGGATAGCCTAGTAATCTCCTATGATCCTATGAACCATATACTATAAGCAGCCTTTTAAAATAGATTTAGTTTTTAAGTTTAAACTAAAGATTTACTGTAAAATTGTACCACTGTTCCACTCAACCACTAAATCACACAAAAACCAAAGCAGGTCTTTTGCATCTTTGTGTCGACAGGATGATTTGAGCACCTGTTCTGCTCGTGTCTACTCACCGAGCAGTCCTTTTAAAGACTTAATTGGCTGGACACAGGACTAGGTAGAAATCAAAAACAATGCATTCCCTTAACTCCTTACAGTCAAGTGCGCTTCTAGATGTTTCTGCATTTAACTCCTATTGACACCTCTAGGCATCAGATATTGCTTATACACATTTGCATTAATAATTCCAAAACCAAGCTACATACAAGGTATCAGAAGATTTCATCTTAAAGCATACTTGATGGCAAACACAGTTGTATTGATATTTGACCTCTGATTAATGCAGCTAAAGAGATATTGAATAGACTATTATTTGTATACTTTTTATTTGTATTGTAATAATTTTCATATTTCTCCAAATATCTCAATATTCAGATAACACAGACAAAACTGCATAGCCTCATTTAAAAGCTCACAGCTGTATGAAGAAAATTCTGCTGGCAGTGTGTGTCTTGCTTGAATTGTTACTGAGATGTCATCAGCTATTTATACAATGTTGCAAAATTAATATTCACTGCCTTTATTTTGACTTAGAAAATCTAGTTTAAAGCATCAGACTGAATGAATGCCACCAGTAATCTATCCTGAATCGTTTCCCATTTACATTTTTCTAGTAACACTTAACATTTCCAGAGATATGAATATTTGTTTGAACTGTAAGGTGATAACTTCATTTTTTCAAGCCACACACATTGGGAGTTAAATGTACACACTCAAAACAGCTGTAGTGGAGGGAATGAGTTAAAACAATGTGGGTGAACACTCAATGTAAAAGAACACTCTCCTGATTTGTAAAAGCACACTACAACCTCCCAAGTGCCACAGTTATCACAAATCTAGCTTTCAATTAGTAGCAATAGAAGATACTGCTTGTGTCCACTCATGGAGCAGTCCTTTTAAACACTTAGGATGTCCTTTATTGGCTGGACACAGGAGTAGCTAGAAATTTAAAACAGTGTGTTCCCTATAGCTTAAAAGGATGTGGGTGAACACTCAGTGTAAAATAACACCATCCTGGTTTAAAGCACAACCCCCCCCCCCAAGTACCACAGTTATCCCAAATCAAGCTTTCAGTTAGTAGTAAAAGAAGATAGTGCTGAATGAGAACAATGAGCCCACAAATTAACAAGCAACAGGTGGAACAGGAAGCATCTAATCACTTGCCACATAAATATACTCTGGAGCCTTCAGCAGGAAACCAATAGAAAACTTCAGTTTGAGGTTCACAGCAAAGGAAGAAACTGGAAACAGTGTTAATCTAATGCAGTCAATGTTGTGGAATGATAGGCCATTAAGTTCCCATATGAAAGAGCAACGGATGACGCAGGATATAGCTGAAGAGAATATGTCACAAGAAGATGTTCTGGAACTTTCTATAGAACACCCACAGGAAAGGGAGAATATTGAATGTGCCCTCAGTTTAGAAGAAAAAGATCTAAGGGAAGAGTTGCTTGATTTTAATAGAGATGGAGAGATAGATTAAGATCGATGAAAGAAATGGATTACAGAAAGCCAATAAGACTCAAAATGTTAGAAGTCTGATAAAACAAATGAACACAGTAATCAATACTATTAACAGAAATTCATGTGACATAACAGAAGTAAACAGGATATATTACTATGCAGCAAAATTAACAAATAAAGTCTTACCACAAAAATACACTGCAATATAGGAAAGGAAGGGAAAAAATCAAATGCCGTTAAGAAAGTGTCAAATAGAGAAACCTATAAAGCACAAAACACAAAATAGCCCAGTAAATCCAGGTAAATACAGGTAAATACCTCATCCAATACAACGATAAAATGTACTTGCAGCAAACAATAGTTGAGGCAATGCAAATGGCAGACAAACCAACAATTTATTCGATAGTAATCACTACTGCTTCATCAGACATTTACAACCATAAAAATGCCCTTGTTTTATATACTGCAAGCCTATCATGTGATCAATTAAGTAACATAATTAATTAATCAGACACAGCTTCTTAAAGTCACATAGCAAACTTGCATCTGAATATACATGCAAAGAGTGCAAAATGCAAATAATAAACAATGCAATAAAATATCTACACATGTCTCTATCACACACATATAACAAACTAGGAAGATGTATAAAAACTGTATAAAAAAGTTCATAAAAATAAGGTTGGGCTGAAGTTGTTCTCAAAGAAGTAACATTCTCCATAATGTTAGAGATATCTATATGATTATATCCTCTTTTAATTAATTTGCTATCTAGCTCTTACAATTCTGCATCAAAAGCTGTTAAGCTGGTATTTAACCTTGATGCCCTCATACTCTGACCTTTAATAACATTATGGGGATGCATGCTGTTCTTATGTAACAACGTGTTTCTATAACACTCCTTTCTATGTATACTGGTATTAACCCTATTTTCATTGTCAATGGTAATCAGCACATCAAGAAACTTATAGAATCTCTTGCGAAATTCAGGGTAAACCTTAAAAATGTAGTTGAAGTATTCAAATATTCATAAAAACAATGCAGTTGTTCTTCATTGCCTTCCCATAAAAAGAAAAGGTCATCTACAAATCTAAGGTATTACTTCACATTCATTCAATATGGGCCTTCTAATATATACTGTTTTTCCCATACTGCCATGACCAGTTTGGTATAGCTATTGGCACATGACGTGCCCATAGCTACGCCATCCCTTTTGCAGTACACCTGTTCATCACCTCCATCAAAAAGGTGTACAAGTCAATAGTACTTCCATCTAGTTGTGTCTTCTGTAGAAAAGCTCTTAACATCTCTATGCCCTGTAAATTTGGAATTTTGGTAAACAAGGATTGAACATCCATTGTAACCATTAAAATACCTGTAGATAGTTTGCCTTTAGAATACTTATACAAACAATTGACAAAATCTTTGGTATCTTTCACTACAACCTCATAAAAATCTAAATAAGGTCTAAATTTTTTCTCTAAAAAATATAGACAATGGTTCGGTACTCCAACCCCCTCCAAAAACAATGGGTCTCATTGGTGGATCTTCAGCATTCTTATGGATCTTAGCAAAACCTTGTATACTTGGTAGTATTGGATTATAATCCAATACTGCTATCTGCTATTTTGTCTTGCCTGTAATCCATTTGTACTTAACAGAGTAGGTCACGGTTACAATTTGGCTTCCAGACAACAAATTATAAAGACTTCTCATCTTCTTTTTGTGGATGATTTAAAACCATATAGTTTGTTAGATGATGAGCTGAAAGCATAACTGGAGGTGGTCAAATGTTTCTCAGATTATATAAGAATGTCATATCTGGTCTTGAAAAATGTGCAAAAGCAACCATAAAATTGCCATAAAATACTAACAACTGGAATCAAAAACAACCATAAAATACTAACAACTGAATACTTGATTTTGTTCATTAAAGTTAGTTCTCTTGGCTTTTAAGTTTTTTTTTTAATGTGCAAAAACAACATTTAAAGCAGGAAAGCTGTAGCACCAAGAAAATATCCGTCTGGGATAGGAATGTAAAATAAAGGAACTTGAGCAGGAGGGAGTGTATAAATATTTCAGAGCTGATGAAGGATTGACAGTAAAGCCTGAACAAATGCGAACAAAACTCAGTAAAGAATATTTTAGAAGAGTAATACTGAAAACAGCCCTGATATCTGGGAACAAAGTTCAAGCTATAAATCTATTTGCTCTTCATGTTCTAACCTACAGTTTTGGGATGATTACCTGGCCCCCAAAATGTATTGCATCAGTTGGACAGCGAAACAAGAGAACTGCTTCACACTTATCAAATGATATATAAAAATAAGTATATACAAAGATTATATATTCCTCGATCTGAAGGGAGGTATGGTCCTCCAGAAAAATTATTACATATATAACTCTGCAATTGTAAGACTTCATACATATCTGCTGATTTCACCAGATCTAAACATAGTGAAAGTTTTAAAACATTAGGAGAACAAGTCTAAGATGACTTCTCTGCAGAAGCATATCGGTGTCAAGAGGGAATGAAAACCAAACTAGAAATAGACAGAAATCAGGCAGCAACTGAATGTGGCAAAAAAAAAGAAAAAAAAAAAAACAAAAAACAAAAACAAATAAAAGAATATATGGAAAATAATCAGATGAGAAGGCAAGAAATGTGGAAAATGCATAAATATAGTTGCAAGTACAGAAAACTCCTGGAACAACTTTATGTTGATATGGATCTGATGCAGAAATGATTAAGGAGAGGTGAATTTAAACCAGAAGAGAAAAGGTTAATATTGGTGGCCCAGGATAGTGGGGTATATACATAATGGTTTACAATGTCCATTGAACCTGTGGGAGAAGCAGACAAATACAGTTTCTGTAAAACAAAACAGCTGTACATCTTGTGGCAAGATTGTTGCATTGGGGATTATATATACATTACAATATTGAAGTAGCTGAGAAGCACTGGAAACATGAGCCACAAAGCATCATAGAGTTTAGAGAGTTTACATCACATGGGATCACCCATTCCCAACAGTTTGAAATATAAATGCAAGAAAATCAGATAGAGTAGTCCATGAAAAGAAGACAGAAGTAGCACTGATCTCTGAAATTGCTACAGCCAGTTACTACAGTGTCTTATGTACAAAGAGAGACACAAAGTCATAAATACCAGGACAGTTCCAGTAGTAGTAGGAGCAATGGGTCTTATAATAAATAATTTACAGTTGTATTTAGATATGCTGCTGATAGAGGTAACTTCATATGAATTGCAGGAGTCAATTCTGGGAACATTGCAGGTGCAGCAAAGAGCACATTTGGCTATCATCAAAACTTGAAATAGGTCTAATTTCACAAGCTTCAATCATACTGTGACTTAGGAGTATGGTCCATTCTCGTCATGGTATTAGAAACCCTACAAACTTGGAGAAAGTAAACTGAGAGATTTGTGCTGTTTATTCTGTTATCACTAACACTCTTTCCATATGTCGTTCTTTGCTGGATATGCCAGTGCTGTCCAATGCCAAATGCATCCCTAATTAGGTTTGTGGCTCTATGCCCAGTGGCCCCCATGAAAATTAGTAATGTGCATGTGCAGTGTTTGTCTATGAATCCCAGCCCAGGAACTGTAGAAATAAAATACATTATAGCATGTATTATGGGAACAAAATGTATTCCTTTAAAATAGGAAATCGTAATAAAGTCATTGGGTTTTACTTCCAGAAAGTTCTAGCATCAGCACCCTGAATGTGCATTAAATATTCATAATACATTTTTGTGTACCCTAAAGATGGTCTGGCTAGGTATGCATCTGCCAGGATAAAAAGAAAAGGCTTATTATATATTTTTTTATTATTTTGAAGTGCTTTAAAATGAGGATTTTTTTTCACCTAGACAATCAGCAGAACATGACAGATGTTAGGTTCATGGAACTGGTAGATAATATTTTATTTGCACATTTTATTATACATGTCATAGCAAGATGTTTTACAGTAGGTGAGCACTATAAAACATAACAGCTGGAAATCATAGGGATATGGAGCACAGCACACTGCTAATTACTGCATGCTGGTTTTAGTTTCTTCTTTCAGAATTTAAAGTAATGTGGCAATGTATGCATTTAATGCATGTTAGTGTAAACATATTTATTTGGGATGCATATGCTGCCACATTACGTTAAACTACAAAAGAAGAAAACAAAATCAGCATGAAGTAATTAGTGAAGAGATTTATACTCCATCTTTATGAATTACAGCTGACATCTGGGTTGTTTTGAGTCTCAAAGGCATACATTCCAAAATATATAAAAGTGTGATTTTTTTTCTGTGAATATATGCATATATGTATGTGATAGTAATTATGGCACAGGAGAGTTAAGTTACTTGAAAAATTCCCACAGCAGCAGGTGTAGAAAGAATGAGTGTATATATATATATATATATATATATATATATATATATATATACGGGTCCCCTTTAGAAACCTGAAAGCTCATTTACCTGACTTTCAAAAGACAGAGACGAAAAAAAACTTAAACTCCAGAAGACCGACTGCTTGAAACA
Source organism: Protopterus annectens (assembly GCF_019279795.1). NCBI lineage: Eukaryota > Metazoa > Chordata > Ceratodontiformes > Protopteridae > Protopterus > Protopterus annectens. The sequence goes on from NC_056737.1 coordinate 1,670,883,787, forward strand.
CTGACATTTCACTACGGGTAAGTAACCGCTTGGCCAACCCAGCAAACAAACTAAAACCGAAGCAAAGAAAACCTACCCATGTGGGGCAAAGGTCAACATGCTGGCCAAGTGGTTACTTACCTGCAGTGAAATGTTGGTGTTCCAAGCAGTCGGTCTGTATATACACACACATATATATATATATATATATATATATATATATATATATATATATAGGTATACACACACACACACACACACACACACACATATATATATATATATATATATATATATATATATATATATTTTTTTTTTTCTTTCAGCTTTTCCCAGTTAGGGGTTGTCACAGCAGATCACCTGTCTACACACACACACACACACACACACACACACACACACACACACACACACACATATATATATATATATATATATATATATATATCTTCTTCTTTCGGCTTTTCCCAGTTAGGGGTTGTCACAGCGGATCACCTGTCCGCTCATGATTGGCAGTTGAATTTTACAGTGTTGAGTTGCCAGCCCGGCACCCAACCTTCCACAGAAGGCACACATATGCACGCACTCACACCTAGGGCCAATTTGAGTGTCCAGTCCACCTACAGCATGTCTTTAGGATGTGAGAGGAAACTGGAGCACCTGGAGGAAACCCACGCGACCACAGGGGGGGCATGCAGACTCCACATAGAAGGCACCCCAGCCGAGGATCAAACCAGAGAACCTCTTGCTGTGAGGCAGCAATGCTAACCACTGCACCACCATATAATATATATATATATATATATATATATATATATATATATATATATATATATATATATATATATATATATATATAATCGCTGCACCACCATATAATATATACCCAACCACTGGGGATGCACAAGCCAGTACATTTCTTTGTGCCGGCCCCAAGCCCGGATAAATGGGGAGGGTTGCGTCAGGAAGGGCATCCGGAGTAAAACTTCTGCCAAAAATTACTGATGCGGAGAACTTTGGTTACTGTTGGCCGAAGGAGAAGAGGAGGGTGAAGGCATGCCCAAAGGCAGGAAGATAGGAGGAAGGTTAGGAGTGTAGCAGTGAGGGTAGGAACTTTAAATGTTGGCAGTATGACTGGTATAGGAAGAGAGCTAGCTGATATGATGGAGAGAAGGAAGGTTGATATATTGTGTGTGCAAGAGACCAGATGGAAGGGAAGTAAGGCCAGGTGTTTAGGAAACGGGTTCAAATTGTTTTATCATGGTGTGGATGGCAGGAGAAATGGGGTAGGGGTTATACTAAAGGAACAATATGCCAAGAGTGTTTTAGACGTGAAGAGAGTGTCTGACAGAGTTATGTTTATGAAGCTCGAAATTGATGGTGTAATGATGAATGTTGTTAGTGCATATGCTCCACAAGTTGGGTGTGCGATGGATGAGAAAGAGAAATTTTGGAGTGAGTTGGATGAAGTTGTGGTGAGTGTACCCAAGAGTGAGAGACTAGTGATTGGAGCGGACTTTAATGGGCATGTTGGTGAAGTGAACAGGGGGGATGAGGAAGTGATGGGTAGGTATGGTGTTAAGGAGAGGAATGCAGAAGGTCAGATGATTGTGGATTTTGCGAAAAGGATGGACATGGCTGTGGTGAATACGTATTTTAAGAAGAGGGAGGAGCATAGGGTGACTTACAAGAGTGGAGGAAGATGCTCACAGGTGGATTATATCCTATGTAGGAGGGCCAGTCTGAAGGAGATTGGAGACTGTAAAGTGGTGGCAGGGGAAAGTGTAGTTAAGCAGCATAGAATGGTGGTATGTAGAATGACGTTGGTGATCAAGAAGAGGAGGAGGAGTGTGAAAGCTTTGCCAAGGATTAAATGGTGGAAGTTAAAAAAGGGTGATTGTGAAGTGGAGTTTAGGGAAGAGTTAAGACAGGCACTGGGAGGCAGTGGAGAGTTACCGAATAGCTGGGTAACTACAGCAGAACTAGTAAGGGTGACTGCTAGAAAGGTGCTTGGTGTGACATCTGGACAGAGGAAGGAGGACAAGGAGACCTGGTGGTGGAATGAGGAAGTACAGGAGAGTATACAGAGGAAGAGGCTGGCGAAGAAGAAGTGGGATTGTCAAAGAGATGAAGAAAGTAGACATGAGTATAAGGAGATGAGGCGCATGGCAAAGAGAGAGGTGGCGAAAGCTAAGGATAAGGCATATGGAGAGTTGTATGAGAGATTGGACACTAAAGAGGGAGAAAAGGACCTGTACCAATTAGCTAGACAGAGGGACAGAGCTGGGAAAGATGTGCAGCAAGTAAGGGTGATAAAGGATAGTGAGGGAAAGGTACTCACAAGAGAGGAGAGTGTGTTGAGTAGATGGAAAGAGTATTTTGAGAGGCTGATGAATGAAGAGAATGAGAGAGAGAGGAAAGGTTGGATGATGTGGGGATAGTGAATCAGGAAGTGAAACAGATTAGCAAGGAGGAAGTAAGGGCAGCTATGAAGAGGATGAAGAATGGAAAGGCTGTTGACCCAGATGACTTACCAATGGAAGCATGGAGGTGCTTAGGAGAAATGGCAGTGGAATTTTTAACTAAATTGTTTAATGAAATTTTGGAAAGTCAGAGGATGTCTGAGGAGTGGAGAAAAAGTGTTTTGGTACCTATCTTTAAAAATAAGGGTGATGTGCAGAGCTGCAGTAACTACAGAGGGATAAAACTGATTAGTCACAGCTTGAAGTTATGGGAAAGAGTAGTGGAAGCATGGTTAAGAAGGGAGGTGATGATTAGTGATCAGCAGTATGGTTTCATGCCAGGAAAGAGCACTACAGACGCGATGTTTGCTCTGAGAGTGTTATTGGAGAAATACAGAGGAGGTCAGAAGGAGTTGCATTGTGTCTTTGTAGACTTCGAGAAAGCATATGACAGGGTGCCTAGAGAAGAGTTGCGGTATTGTATGAGGAAGTCGGGAGTGGCAGAGAAGTATGTAAGAGTGGTACAGGATATGTACGAGGGTAGTGTGACAGTGGTGAGGACTGCAGTGGGAGTGACAGATCCGTTTAAGGTGGAGGTAGGATTACATCAAGGATCAGCTCTGAGTCCTTTCTTATTTGCAGTGGTGATGGACAGGTTGACAGATGAGATCAGACAGGAGGCCCCGTGGACTATGATGTTTGCAGATGACATTGTGATCTGTAGTGAGAGTAGGAATCAGGTTGAGGAGACTCTGGAGAGGTGGAGATATGCTCTAGAGAGCAGAGGAATGAAGGTCAGCAGGGCTAAGACAGAATATATGTGTGTAAATGAGAGGGAGGGTAGAGGAATGGTGAGGATGTAGGGGAGTAGAGTTGGTAAAGGTGGACGAGTTTAAGTACTTGGGATCAACAGTTCAGAGTAATGGTGAATGTGGAAGAGAGGTGAAGAAGAGAGTACAGGCAGGGTGGAATGGGTGGAGAAGAGTGTCAGGAGTGATTTGTGACACACGTGTACCAGTAAGAGTAAAAGGGAAGGTCTACAAGAGGGTAGTGAGACCAGCTATGTTATATGGGTTGGAGACAGTGGCATTGAGAAAAAGGCAGGAGTCAGAGCTGGATGTGGCAGAGTTAAAGATGTTAAGATTTGCACTCGGTGTGACTAGGATGGATAGGATTAGGAATCAGTATATTAGAGGGTCAGCTCATGTTGGACAGTTTGGAGACAAAGCAAGAGACGAGATTGCGTTGGTTTGGACATGTGCTGAGGAGGGATGATGGGTATATTGGGAAAAAGATGCTAAGGATGGAGCTGCCAGGTAAGAGGAAGGCCTAAGATAAGGTTTATGGACGTGGTGAGAGAGGACATGCAGGCGGTTGGTGTGACAGAGCAAGATGCAGAGGATAGGAAGAAATGGAAAGAGATGATCCGCTGTGGCGACCCCTAACGGGAAAAGCCGAAAGAGAATGATATATATATATATATATATATATATATATATATATATATATATATATATATAAAATGGATCTAGGACTGTTGAACAAAAATTCAACAGTCCAAATCCACTGTCACCGAACACACTTTAATAAAAGCGCTTTCACCAAAAAAGCGCTTTCGTTAAAGTGTGTACAAAAAAAAAAAAAAAAAAACAAAACATTACATTTACATTTTTGCAGTGGGGCAAGCCCCCCCTGCAACCCCCCCCACTTTTATATTCTCATTCCGAGGTCGCACTACAGTGGGGAAAAGGGAAAACGGGAATTTTCCCTTATCCCCACTTTAGTGCGATCTCCGCAACAGGCATACTTACGCGAAAGTGCTTCTTCTGTGAAAAGCACTTTCGCGTAATTATGCCCTTCCATTTCACATTCGGTGAAACGGCCAATTGAGCATTAGTCCTGGACCCATATATATATATATATATATATATATATATATATAGAGAGAGAGAGAGAGAGCTTTGTATCACTTCACTGAAAGACCATTTCACTGACACCCATTTCACTGAGACTAAATCACCTAAAATTAATTTCACCTGAAACTCATTTCACTGACAAGTAGTACTCTAAGGCAAGTCAAAGGTATATGTCCTTTTCCCCACTGTAGTGCAATTCTGGTGCTAGAATATATATTTATGGGGGGTGTGGGGGTGTAGCTCCCCACTTAATTTGTTTTTCTGTTGTCTGGTTTTGTTTTACATTATTTGGTAAAAATCCAACTAGGAGGCCACTTTCCTACTAATATGCATTTTGTTGCTGCATTTCAAGATAGTAATGACTCAAACTGCTTTCATTTTTAAAAAGGACTTTATCAGATATAAAACTTTATCCCCTGAAAACAATGAGTTCAAACAAGGTTGATGTATGCGACACGTACATGCTTGAGGGGTTTGCAAACAAGGGCAACAACAGTTTTCCATTCCCAAGTTAATAGCCAGTAACTGAGGCCTTGAAATGCTGATGCATCACAATGCTCTAAAATTACCTAACTGGGAAATCAATCTTAAACATCCCTAGGTTAAAAATAAATATTTTATGACAAACTGGTATTAAGACATCAAAAGCAAAGGAAAAACAGAGATGGGAGGTTTTGCAGCTAAGAAACAGAAGCAAAAAAAAAAAAAAAGACTTAGTCATATAACTAGCAAACATTTTGAGCAGGAGGTCTACTCTAAGGTAGCCATACTAACTAGACCCTAGTGAAAAAAAATTAAAATGTAAACAAATGAAAAAAGAAACTGAGGGAGCTGTTTGAAAGTGTTTTATTCTGCAAGCAGACTCTCACAAGAAATATGTAAATAAATATGTAATATATATGATAAATGTCCAAAGTGTAGTAAAGAACAATGTTTTTCCCAGAAAGGGAACTTCATCAGACTAATGAGAGAGTACAATAAAGAGTCACAGCCCAAAATGGCCTATATCTTTGTATCCTAAAACTGATGGCAGTGAGGTTATTGGTACAACCAAAAAGGACATGCTTATGGTCTATAAACCAAAGGGACATATATGTGGGCACAACTACAAAGGAATTAATTGCATGTAGGCTACAGAGCTGTCAGTGGATAGAACTGTATGTCTGATGAAGTCACATTTTAGGATGAAAATGCTAAACGTCGAGTTGTTGTATTCCTGGATATTAGCTATATTATCATGGTGCTAGGAATGTAGACTCTCAGGAGTTATTTTTCTATGTGTGTGTGTTTTTTAAATACTGCTTTTACTACTATGCACATATAGGGGGTAGAATGTTTCTAGTAGTATATTTTTATGTGTTTGCATGTGTGTGTGTTTACATTAGGGTTCACTAGTCACTAGTATGTTAATGTCATACATTTGCACTTGAACAAAGTCGACAAACTGTTACAGGAATTGGGGGGCATAATTATGTAGACCATGGCTAGGTATACACCAGATCACTAAATGTAAAGATATGCAACATAAGATATGTGGCATGCCAAAATACATTCTGTGACTTACATGAAAAACTGGTTGTCAAAATATGTGTCCTGAGAGTAAGCCTTGTCAAAATAAGGCTGTAATGTTTTCATCAGACTAAACTTTGAATACTTAGCTCAGCTATATTGTGCTGACTGTGGTATGTTGGAGTCTTTAATATAATTCTTTAGAAGGCTGTTTTCAGAGCACACATGCTGGAATAAGCTAAAATGCTATTTTGATTTTATTTCAAAGCTAAAAAGCAGGAAAGTACTTTATTTCTTCTACACCTGTTAATTTCTGCATTTTTAGTGGTATTTAAACAGTTTTTACTCATTTTGTATCTTGCTGGAAATTTGAAGTGCTGTGTTTCTACAGTCACCTGATTGATTTATTAAGTGCTATTACTGTTCTCTGGTGATAAATCTGCTGTGTTTTCCGTTCGATTTTAACTGCTTGCAACTTAGTAACTGTTAATGCAATTGCTTGGCTGATTTATTAACCGCTGCAGTCTTCCCTGTAATAAATTTGCAGTTTTCCCTCCATTTTATCTACTTAAAGCTTAATTATTATTATTATTATTATTACAGCAAAGTTTTGGTCAAATGTGTGGATAGTCTGGGAGAGGACCGTGGCAGGGCTGGCCACCTGATGGTGTAAACCTTGGTTCTAGATGATTGGCACTAGTAAAGTGACATTCCGATACCATGAGTAAACATGGGAAAAAGGGGTTGTGGGTGAATGGATGGATTCTGTAGGAGAGGGTAAGGCTCTACTCTTTCTAGGAAGTCAGCAGCACTGGCTGAAGAAAGAAGCTGTTTTTTCATTGGTTTCTTTGAATTCTTAGCTCAGCTATATGAGCTGCACGTTATGAAGTGCCACACAAACCTGTACTCAAGAAAAACAGGCATTTCAACTGAAGTTTTACTCTTAGGAAGCCTGGATAGAGCCATATCCAGCAGCAGGCTGCTCAAAGGTGCAACCCTTTGCTTCATGGCCAAGATAATTACTTTAATTACTTCTGCCTTATTTAGTGCCCTAACAATTTGTATTTATTACACTGCAAACATTTTATTGTCTTAACTAATCTTTATTATACTCCACTCATAAGAATTTATTAAAGGAAAGAAACTTTCAGGCAAATCAGATACCGAATACATATGTCTTTGTATCCCATATTTCTACACTCTTGGACTAAAAGTAAAGACAGACAACTTGTCTTCCTTCGGTTGTCAGCCTCATAGCACTTCTTATATGTAACGATTGCCTGATGCACAGAGGCAATGAAGCATTGTTTATCTCATCACAAACTCCAAGTTCAGCCAAGTCTAAGACTCAGCAGAAGTCAAATAGTGCAACAAGCACTTCCACATCCTTAGTGAAAGTCACCAGGGAAAAACAAAATCACTCCAGACTTAGTGCAGATAAACACTCTACTAATATAAATGTACTAGTGATTGGTGACTGCGTAGTCAGGCATATAAAATCTACTGTTAAAAGGCTGGACAAAAACTGGGTAATGGTGAGTTGTCTTTCAGCTGTCAAGATTTCCAGTGTTTCAAGGGCCCTTAAGCCAAACAAGTATGACTATGACATGGTGAGGGTCCACGTGGGTTTAAATGACCCGACATATAAAACCCTGAGGGACATGCAGAGAGACATTTCTAAGCTCCTTATCCATGTCACATATGCAGGAAATACTGTGGTATTGAGCAGAATCCTTCCTTCTCCAAGAATGATGCCGAGATAAAAGAAAAGATGCTTAGCTTCAACAAAACTGGATGAAGAAATGGTGTAATTCAATGAGGATAAAGAATGTACCAGCTTGGGATGAGTTGCTACACAGTCCTACTTGCTTCACCAAGGATGGCTTTATTTGTAAATGCAAAAAATCTGGGAAAACCCCCCCAAAAATAACAGGGGGACAATGGCCCAAAAAGGGGGCATTTTTTAAATATTGCTCCTACAGACTTAGAAAGTCGACATACTAAAACACTTTGCTGTACAATGCATTTTCTGATGGATATGAAGTCTGAAAGTCAGATATCTGTTATTATTATGTGACATCAATCCTCAATGATTTGCCAGAAAACCAGAAATTTTATGGGAGACAGACCAAAAATAAGAAGCAAAAATCTGTACATTCTGCGAAAATCTAGACAGTTGAGAGGTATGATGGAACATGATAACATACCCTTCTGTGTACCAAACAGCATAAAACATGCATTGGAGGACCCACTTCTATAGTACTTCAGCTTAAGCTTAGCCACTAGTTTTGTCCCCCAAGGGATGGCACACAGCAGTTATGATGCCACTTCATAAGGGCAGTCCTACCATAGAACCAGGAGACTACAGACCCATTAGACTGACAAGCTTCATCTGCTAGGCCATGGAATAAATCATAACCAACCCTATAAACTACAATGTTAAAATCTTATAAGACTTGATTCCTCAGTAGTTTGGCCTTGTTAAGGGTAGATCCTGTCACTATCTAATGAGTCTGGATAACACAAGCCATGGGCAGTGTTCATGCTGTCCACACTGCATATCTTGACCTTGCTAAGCATCTGATGCCACACCACATGCTAGCATAATGCTGTATTGTCTTGCAACCAGCCCCCTCATTGTGTGTGCATGTGTGTGTGTGTGTGTGTGTGTGTGTGTGTGTGTGTGTGTGTGTGTGTATACTTAAGTACATGTAGGTACATTTCTGTATAACTGTATTTTGCTTACTGCAGTATACAATTTTTTCCACAGGACCTTTCGGCATATTGCCTACAGAGATTTTTGGCAATGATGTGGCAATATTTGAGAAGTGGAAACATAGAATTTTGCTCTTCTCTGTAATTATCAATGTGTTCAGTGCTTTATCTTCTGATATTTCCACTGGATATCTGTATTTGTACCAGAAAGAAATTTGCACTTTAATATTAGTTTGTGTTATTTTATGATGCGTAACTTAAATATCTCTTTAAAATGACTGTTACTTCTGGATGTGTAATTTAAATTTCACTTTATAAACCCTGAAATATGTCATTTTATTCATCTTTATTATGTGCATTCCAGTAAGAGTATACCTGTAATTCTTACTTTGTGCCTTCCTTTGGCCGTTTATGAGATATTAATTTGTAAGTGGCACAACAGGTATCACACTTGTCTTTGCTGCAGAAGGCTGAAGGTTGTGTTCCCACACCAGATAAATGGGCTGCTGGTACTGCAGTTCAGCGTAAAGGGTGTGCTGTTAAAATGAGTTCCAGTCTACTTCAGTTAGTGGAAAACAGTTCCACCACGCCTATCAAAAAGAGTAGGGGTCCTTTATTTGGAGGGAGAGGTTTACATAATGGTTGAGGTTTTTCCTTCAGAAATACAAGGTATAGGGTTTCATTCTGACTTCTGATTATATTGGGGGTTTGTATAATGGTTAAGGTATTTACCTCACAGACACAGGGTGCAGGGTTTGATTCCCACCTTTGAGAGAGAATCTGCCTAGGCTTAAAATGGCCTGCAAGGGCAGCTAGCCCAGTACTTATCTATGAATAATTATCAAACTGAATGTGCTTCAGTTTGCTCCATTGTCATTAGTTGGATACCAAATTGACTGAGGGACATAACCCCCATGGTAAGGGTGACAGGTGTTGGGGAGCATGAAGGTAACCAAATGAGTCCCTCAGGGATCAGTGATAGGGCCTCTGCTATTCAGGAGATATTTCTCCAATCTCCAAATCAAAAATGGAGATATTTGGTTAACTAAGTATGTGGATGATTGAAAGCTGGGCGTCATCCACAAACCTCCTTCTGACATGCAGAATCTTCAACTTGAAATTACACATATTAATAACTTGTGCACAGAAAATGGTTTAAAATTAAATGATAAAAAGTGCAATATTGTTGCATTTGGTAAATAATCCCTCCACCCAGCTTATTGTACAGACAATATCCCACTCCAAAATGAAGATGTTGTGAGACCTTGGAACGTGGGAAGATATTTCTTCTCCTTTGGTCTTCATGTTGCAAAAGTGGTTAGGAAATCCTGTCTAGCACAGCTGATTGAAAAGGGTGTTTTCTCTAGATGCAAAGAAGTCCTTACCTATCTATATTGCACACTGATCATTGAACAGAATGGCTCCTTAGGGATGTATCATACTAAACCTATCAAACAGTTGAAGAAACTTCAAAGGTTCCTGAAAAAGGTCACTGACTTAAATGACATTTGCTACCAGGAGATGCTGGAAGCTTTTTCCTTATATTCAGTGTCCTTAAGACAGATCTTTGACTTGAATTTCAGGCCAGTAGAGATCCATCAGTTCAAAATGTCCTATAGCTCCACACACCAAACAGCCCAGTGAACTCTATGACCTGAGATCTGAACCTGCTTCAGCAAATAAACAAATCATGTAGGAGAGACATATTCATCATGCCCTTGCTCTGGAATACATTTCCACTCCAGATCAAGCAACATGACATACATTAAAAAGGAGTTAGACAATTAGATGGGTATTCACAAATGTACCTTTGGCATCACTGGACTATCACTCCTTGAAAAAGGAAGTAAGGTCTAAGAATGGGCACAGGCAATGCATAAATGGCCATGTGGCCCAGTTGCCCAGCATTTTCTATGAATTTTATGATATCTGTGGTAACTGCTTCTTGAAAACAGCAGTGAAAATATTCTGACTAATTCAAATATTACAGGCATTCCTGTGGGGCTATTTTTTTAAGTATCACAATATTGTTACCTTTTAGTGATTAGCTTGTGAGTGGCCTGTGATCTAAATTACAGCTTCTTGGACTCTGTGTCACTGAGCCTTCCTCAAACCACACAAATGCCCTTGAACATTCCATTGATATCAGACAAGACTTTGCATCTTGCAGTACAAGAAGATATCTGCAGTGCTGCACTTTACAGAAGCAGACCAGCTCCCCTCATGGCCCCACTACAGTCTAGTTCATACAAACGTAACATTGAAATAAGATTTGGCCAAGTATGTGTTTAGTCTTGATTTGCATTCAGATAAATATATTCACCATCTGCTGTCCTTCCTAATTTACAGATTCTGCATAACATTGACACTGAATATTGAATTTTAAATATACAACTTTCTGAATTTCTTGAGCCTTCCTTATAACATATCATGGCTTCTCCAAGAAGGGTGGCATCACCATTTGAAGAACTCTAATTTAGTTGACATTGCAATTTCACAGGCAGTTACTGATAAGAAATTGAAATATGTAACCCATTTAAAATGTCCTTCTTTTGGATATTTTTGAGACATATATGGATACTCTTAGGACAAATTTCCAATTATTTTACAGTTTCTAGTAGGTTTAATTGGTTAAGAAATTAGTATGAGATGTTTCTATAAAGTGGTTGTACAAAAGGTTTAAATGTTTAATTTTTATTTAAATGCCAGACCTAGTAAAGGCATGAGGAAAATTTAAAATGCATATACTGCTGTTTATGAAGTACACTTGCAGTTCTGACATCACTGTTTATTTCAGTAACTGAGCATAGAAAAATTGCACTGGGGTATTAATGATGTGTAGGCGGAACATCCGTTATGGTGAAGCCAATATACTCCCAGAATTAGCAGTTTTCCAATAACCTTGATTACAGCTTATTTAGACATTGGCCTTGAACATCATGTGTGGTTCATGGCTACAGATCATGAAACTTACCAGTATTATTTGTATGTGATCCATCATTTGACAGTTTGGAGGCATCATACCACAAGGCGAGTATAGGCCATAAATGCTGTCCTTTAAAAGCATTGTTAAGCTCAAATGGGTTGTGGTGAAAACATTCTGAAGCCAGCACATTGAAATTTAGCAAAATGCACTGAAAATATTTAAACCAGTTTACATAGGGTCTATATTATATGTCCGAAAGTTTTAAACATCGACTCTCACATGATTGACACCATATGAGTGATGTTTAAAATATCGAATATAAAATAAAAAAACAAAACAAAAAAAAACAACTTACCTAAACACTCCGTATATATATATTTGCACACCCACACACACACACACACACATGTGTGTGTATATATATATATATACATATATACATATATATACATATATTTATATATATACATACATATATATATATATATATATATATTTATATACACACACACACACACACACACACACATATATATATATATATATATATATATATATATATATATATATATATATATATATATATATATACATATACACATATATATGTATATAGATGTAGGACACTAGACACCAGATTGAATGGACAGAATACTGACAGCTGTTTAGTCAATGCACACAGATGGTCGACAGGTGTGCAATATTGACAATCCCAGGTTGGGGAATATTTCCTTTCCACGGGGACTGTGCAAGCTCATAGTTAGTTTATATAATTAACAGGAGGTAACAGGCCACAGGGTGGCTTTTCCCCCTGAAAAACACATGCTGTTGGTTTAGTCTGCTCTGGGGTATTCCCTGGAGCATGTGCACAACATGTCAATATTTGTTATTTCAACATTTTTGTATCAGTCTCCTGGCTGTCAGTGTTGTGTCCATTCAGACGTGTGTCCTACACCCTACTGGAAAATATGCTTGCTCATATCTCCCAACACATCCCAAATGAAACTATCATTCTTGGGGATGTCAACATTAACTGGTTATCTCTCTCCTCTCAAAACTCATCACAACATCTTAATCTCTATGGCTTTACTCAACCCATCTCTGATCCCACTTATTTCAATAACTCCCATACAGCTTCATCTCTCCTTGACTGGATTCTTGTCGCTCACCCTTCCAAATACCATAACCCTGAAATGCTACCAAATTCCCTAAGTAACCATTGTCCAGTAGAAATACTAAGATACACATCCCATCAAGCTAAACCTCAAAGGTTTATCAAACACTGACAACTAATAAATTTTAATCCTGAAACTCTCAAATCGTTACTATCAAAAGTTAACTGGAATCCCTTAAAACTACTCCCTTTGGATGAAGTTGTCCATTTTCTTAACTCCACTTTTCTTAGTATTTTAAATTCTGTGGCACCCCTTAGAACAGTCCGCATAAAGTCTAACATAGCCCCATGGCTGACCGTAAACACACGTGCACTAATAAAAAATAAAGACAGAGCATGGAAAATTTGGACTAAAACTAAACATCAACCAGACCTCCAGAGATATAAAGAACTTAGAAATCTTGCCAAAAGTCACATAAATAAAGATAAGAAAAACTTCTATAATAATCTGTCTTCTACCTTTAAATCCAACCCTAAAAAGTTCTGGCACTCTGTAAATCAAATACTACACCCAGGTACACAAGCCTCCCCTAACCCTCATCCTGACAAAACACATGAGGAAACTGCCTCCATATTTAGCAACTACTTTATAGACTCAATATCCAAATTACTAAATCAAGACACAAACCATCCCACCAACAATAATAGACCTAATAGCTCAAACTCTTCCATCAGTAGTAACCCTACTACTACCTTCTTCCTCAAAGCTGTCTCCACCAACTATATTAAAACTCTATTATCTAAATTAAGACCTTGCTCCACATCCATAGACAACATTCCTTCTGCATTCCTTCAGATTGCTGCTGATGTTCTTGCTTTCCCAGTTTCTATTCTAATAAACCGCTCTATTATGGAATCCACAGTCCCTTCCATCTGGAAGCAATTTTACACCCTTCCAATACACAAAGGAGGAAACTCCACAGATATAACTAATTATAGACCCATAGCCATACTCTCACCACTCTCCAAAATTCTGGAAAAATGTATACACAATCAAGTCTTACACTACCTTCTGCAAGAAAATCTACTCACACCTACCCAACATGGCTATCGTCCAATGCACAGTGCTACAACAGCTCTCCTGCCTTTCCTAAACTCTATCACTAGCTAGAGACAGTAACAAACTTATTTCCTTTCTCTTCATTGACTTCTCTAAAGCCTTTGATACAGTCTCTCATAAACTTCTTCTCCTTAAACTAGCACACTTACACTTCTCTCCATCCACCATATCTTGGTTTAACAGCTATCTCTCTGATAGACTCCAATCAGTCAAATGACTCTCAGCTTTCTCCCCTCTTCTTCCTGGTTAAAACAGGTGTTCCACAAGGCTCCATCCTTGGGCCCCTTCTTTATAACATCTTTACAAACATTCTCTACTCTTCCTGTCCTGGATCCTCACTGATACAATATGCAGATGATTCTACACTTATCACTATTGCTGAATCACCAACTCAACTAAAATCAGACACACACAGTCCTCTTTTAACTCTGTAGAAAACTGCCTATCTAGGATGGCTGCAGTGGTGCAGCGGTTAGCATTGTCACCTCACAGCAAGAGGTTCTCTGGTTTGATCTTCGGCTGGGGTGTCTACTCTGTGGAGTCTGCATGTCCTCCCTGTGGTCATGTGGGCTTCCTCCGGGTTCTCCGGTTTCCTCCCACATCCCCAAAAGACATGCTACAAGTGGATTGGACATGCTAAAATTGTCCCTAGGCATGAGTGCATGCATGTGTGTGCCTTCTGTGGAAGGTTGGACTGGCAACTCGACTCTGTAAAAACTCCACTGCCAATCATGAGTGGACAAGGTGATCCTCTGTGACGAACCCTAACCGGGAAAAGCTGTAAGAGAGAGAGAGAAAAACTGGCTATCTGAAAACCAACCTATCCTTAATCCAAAGAAAACCAAATTACTACTCTTTCTCCCTAAAAACCTTAACCACATAAAGTCTTTCTTCTCCATACTGTCACAAAATAATACTCAAATACAGGTGGACACCAGTACAAAACTCTTAGGTGTTACTATTGATGACAGGCTAACCTTTGATTTGCACGTCAATAATTGTATATGAAAAACACATCTCAAGCTAGGTCTCCTCTATAGAAACAAAAAATATCTTACCAAAACAGCAAAACTAACCCTTGAAAATGCCTACCTCTTACCCACTTTACTTTACATCTCCCAAATGCTCACCAGCCTCAACAGTGGACTACTAAACAAGTTAGAAAATTAGATTGCCAGATTTGCTGCCCAAAATTCTTACAGATCCCATCACTGCCTCTCACTAAAAGAACTAAATTGGCTAGAATTACCTAACCTGCTTCGGTATAATCTGTTTCAGATTATTCATTCCATTATCTACAAACCCTCTTTCTGTTCAACTATCTCATCTCTAATCTCTCATTACTGACCCACTAAATTACTCATGCACCACCTAATCCAAAATCGCCTTATGGCAGATACTCAGCATGGCTTCCATCCTCATCACAGCACTACTTCAGCCCTCCTAGCCTTTACTAACACCATAAGCCATAATCGCAACAATAATTATATATCCTCAGCCCTCTTTTTGGATCTTTCCAAGGCATTCGATATGGTTGATCACCAACTTTTAATCCACACCCTGCAAACATTCTCTCTAGATACTGGAGCCCTCCAATGGTTTCAATCCTACCCGAATGGTCGACAGCAGGCTGTCCTCTGGCAGAACAAACTCTCTAACCTTCTACCTAACACCCTCGGAGTACCACAAGGCTCTATACTAGGGCCCTTGCTGTTCTCCATCTTTATTAACGACCTTTATACTGTCATCCCAAAAGTCAGCTGTATCCAATATGCTGATGACTCTACTCTGATTTGCTCAGCCACATCTCCAGTAGAGTTATGGTCAGCTACCCAGACCACCTTTAATACAATAGAAAACTGGCTTTCTGAACATCGTCTGATCCTAAATCCCAAAAAAACAAAAATGCTGTTATTTTCACCAACACGTAGGTCTACCGCTTTCACCTTTACCATAAAATCAAATGATGGCACAATAATTTCCCCTGACCCATCTACAAAACTATTAGGTGTCATCATAGACAATAATCTCAAATTTGACCTACATGTTAACCAAACTATCAAAACCATCAATAAAAAACTAGGGTCACTTTACAGAATAAAAGCCTTCCTAACCCCTCCAGCTAAAATTGCCATAGCTCGCTCTCACCTTCTTTCAGCCCTTCTGTATGCATCCCCTCTACTCTCGAATTTGAACAAGACTGTCCTTAACAAACTCTCAATTTGCTACAACCACATTGCCAGGTTTGCCACTGGGCTGCCTTTTAGGACACATCATTGCATCAATCTAAATCAGCTTGGTTGGCTTGAACTACCTAGCCTAATCCAGTATAACCAACTGATTATGGCCTATAAAATCTTCTATAATCCGGACAATACTCCTGCACTTAAAAATATTATCACCCCCTATAACAATCCTAGACCGCTTCGATCCTCTAACAAACTACTAATTCAGACTAGTAAAATTAATAACACAGCCGGTGATTCTCTCTTTGCAAACTCTGTAAGTAGATCCTGGAACTCTCTTCCAGCTGATATTACCTTACTTTCCACTTTAGGTCAATTTAAAACTAGACTCAACCAACATTTGTCACTTAACTGGCTATGTCAATGTATCAAGCCTGGCTAACTCGAATGAGTAAAAATCTGTTAACCAGTTTACTGTATAATTTAATTTAATCCTGACTTGTGCTCAGGACTAACTTTAACCTGTGGAACTTGTTTAACTTGCTTACTTAAGTAATCTCTGTAAATAGTATGTTTGTAATATGTAATGTTGGTATTATGTAATGCTGTATCTGCTTACCCTTGGAGCTTTTCTCCCCGGGCCTCCGCTGAAAATGGACATGCATTCAGTCGGACTATCCCGGTCAACAAATGTAAAATAAAAATAAAAATAAATACTCCACATTTCTAAACAAGGCCTACTAAAAATCTACAAACCAAGGACCAAAATGGGTCACTAAGTCTATAGCTTTAAATCTTCCAAGGCCTGGAATAGCCTACCACTAGATATAAGATCCCTTGAACATCCCAATCAATTCAAAACCGCTACAAAAAATGCCTTCATGAAAAATGGACTTGCCAATGTAATTATCCCCCGTAAACACTCCCCTATAACCTTCTACTTCTCTTCTCTCTTCCTTCCCATCAATAAACAAACTTACTACGTTATCTTCTCCTCTTGGTACATCACTGTACAAACATAACTAGTAAAATATTTCATCTATGTAACTATTGCACTATTTTGTATGTAATATGTAATTATGAATGTATCCCTCTGATGAATGTATTTCTATGTATTTCATTTGCCACAGTTTAATGTATGACACTGTAATGCAATAATGTGAGGTACTGATGAATGTAATGTGTGGCACTGTAATGCAGTAATCTGTGGTACTGATGAATGTATTTCTATATGTATTTAATATGTAAAACTTCTGTTTTCTGTTGGAGCTTTTCTCCTCGGGCCTCCGCTGAAAATGGGCATTTGTAGCCCAGTCGGACAAACCCGGTCAACAAATATAAAATAAATAAATAAATATACACGTGTGTGTGTGTGTGTGTGTGTGTGTGTGTGTGTGTGTGTGTGTGTGTGTGTGTGTGTGTGTGTGTACACGCATGTACAATGGGTTAAAGTCTTTCAAACAAAATGATTCTGAGTTTGCATTTCATGGGATATGTTCATATTTTTTACATTTTTTAAACAAAAATCAGCACCTTTTTAGTGCAGTACCTTGAAATCAGAAATCATGGATCCAAAAGAAAATTTAGAGGGGTTCATGACTTGAACTATGCAAATAAGCATGCTTGAAATGAAAACTTCTCCAATATTCTGATGATTTATAAGGCCCTGCATAATACATTGCTCTATCCATTAATTGTAGTAAATTGAATGTAGAAAGCCTTTGCCATTGCAATACTTATGGATGACAGAATAAGCTTTCATATTATATGTCCTTGATATACAACACTATCCCCCAGATTCAGTAACGTTTCCGTGCAGTAATAGCTATTCCTGCAATGAAATGACCACGTACGTTCAGCACGGCAGCGCGCCATGCATCAGTATGAATGTGTGCTGCCATGCCCTACTACGTACACGGGTATGTGTACGAGTGCAGGGAGGTGTGTCTCACAGCAAATCTCTCACAGTACACACGCCTCTGCATGGAAATGTTCATCAATGAAGAGTGTGTGTCCGTGGACAGAAAAAACACAAAATGTAAGTATAGTAAGCACATAGCACACATTCCCCATACCCAACAGAAATATTTAAAGTCCATCCCTATTTGCTCCCCCATCATTAACTGCCCCCCCAGATTGTGTGCAAGTGTAACCTAATGCAAAGCCCCTGTCATGTCACAACATACACACAGCCTCCCACAGATAAAGGAGCAGAAATCAATGTGCATACCCTTAATAAAATAATTACAACATATATTTAAACCCACCCTCTGCAATAAAGTTTAAAGTGTAGCCAAAAAAATAAACAGCCCTTGAATCCAGGATCCTAGAAACCATAGTCAAAGCACTTAACCACTAAGTCATTTGAAATGTAGAATAGCATGATGTTTTACCTACCATATCATGCAGTCTGGTCATTTAAATGAATGGAAAATAAATTGTCACTCCCAAGTCCAGGACCCCATACACCATAATCAAAGCACCTAACCACTAAGCCGTGTGAGATGTAGAATAGCATGATGTTTATCTAACATATCATGCAGTCTGGCTATTTAAATTAATGGGAAAAAAAGTAAATCCCAAGTCTCAAACCCAGGACCCCATACACCATAGTCAAAGCACTCAACCACTAAGCCATTTGAGACATATGATGTCTTACCTTCCATATCATGCAGTCTGGTTATTTAACATTAATGGAAATAAAACTGTCACTCCCAAGTCTTTAACCCAGGACCCTGTACGCCACAGTCAGAGCCCCATACTAGTACACCATCAGAGCTGTACAAGTCACTGTTGCTCTTCCAAAATTATCATGCGATACAAGTATACCACCACCATGTGAAAGCTCTTTAGAATCAATCAAGTGTTGCATATAGACATATACATGGAAACATACATACCTAAAATACAGATACACATATAGATATATTCAAAGGTTCATAGGTTCATAGGTAGGTACTAGGCTATCGGCCCTAGGGCCCATACAAGCCTAGCCAAAAAATGTACCCTGGCTTTTGCCACCCAAGAAAATTATTTTCCTGTGCCCCTGTCGAGCAGAGCCACAGAAGTGATCCCCGGGGTGAATTTCCCATTTCCCATCCAATCATCAAGATTTTTCTTGAAGAGTGCTAATGAGGAGCTCTGTTTGACATAGATAGGTAGTCTGTTCCAGAGTATGGGAAGTCTCTGGGACAGGAATCTATCCCTCCAGCATGTTCTGTTTATTGTCGTGACAAGGTTAAGGTCCCTAGAGCATGTAGCTCGGAGGGATTGGGATTTCTTTAAGTGGAGCATGTCCAACAGCTCTGGGTTTGACATAGCTATGTATGTTAGGCAGAGATCGCCCCTGAGTAGGCGATATGCGATGGAGTAAAGCTGTAGTTTTTTGAGACGGTTTGCATAGGGCATATGTTTGAGGCCAGTAATCCTCTTTGTGAGGTATTTCTGTGGTCTTTCCAGTTGTTGTAGATGTCTTGTGAGGTACATACCAAAAGGGGCGTTGTACTCTATAATGGGTCTAATGAGTGATGAGTAGAGGGGAACAATGATCTCTTTTTTTCCTGGATGAGAATCCTTTTGTGATGAGATGAGCCACGTAGAAGGATTTCCTGACCACTGTGGCGATGTGATTATCAAAGAAGAGACTACTGTCCACCTGTGTCCCAAGGTCTCATCACATTTTCGGCATTAAGTAGACTACCAGCTATATGGTAGTTCATGGGTACAGAGTTTTTACCAAAGGGGATGACAATACACTTTTTGGCATTGAGCTTCAGGCCATGGCTTTGACACCAGGTATCTGTCTCATTGAGGCCCTTTTGTAGTTTGTCCATATCGTTAGGAGTTTCGATTATGGCTCCTAGTTTGCAGTCATCTGCAAACTTTGTTAGCCAAAGACCTTCTGTGTTGGCCTGCACTTCAGAGAAGTAGATACCAAACAGGAGAGGACCCAGGACTGAACCCTGTGGTACTCCACTTGTCACTGGTCTGATGTCGGATTTGGAATCCGCTACTTTCACAGTGTGGGTTCTGTCCATGAGCCAGTTGGCAACCCATCTTGTGACATAGGGATTTATACCTAGTTTAGTGAGCTTATCTATAATTTCAGAGTGGGGGATAGTGTTGAAAGCCTTGGCGAGATCTAGATAAGCTGTGTGAACCATTTTACCCTCATCTATGGCTTTGGTGACTGCTTCAAAGAAGTCAATCAGGTTTAGGAGACATGATCTGCCTTTTACAAATCCAAACTGAGTAGGGTCCAGAGTTTGGAGATTACCAATGTCTTTGTTTATGAGTTCCATGATGATACGTTCTATGGCCTTGCAGACCAGGCTCGTCAGGCTAATGGGGCGGTAGTTCCCGGGGTCCATCGTGGCTCCCCCTTTATGGAGTGGGATAACTGTCGCGGTGCGCCATTCAGTGGGTACAAAGCCTGAGGTGAGGCTATGATTGAACATGGTACTTAGGTAGGGCGCCAGTTCATTCTGTAGTTCATGTAGAATGCAACCTGGGATATTGTCAGGTCCCATGGATGCTGTGTTCTTGGCTTTGGAGAGTGTGTTTTTTACCTGTGCAGCCGTGATTATAGGAACTTTGCATTCTTCAGGTATAGAGATGGGCCCTCTAGGGGGTGAGAGGGGGGTAAAGTTAGCACTGAACCTATCTGCTAGGATGTTGGCAATATCAGTTGGTTCTGTATATTTAGTGCCATTATGCTGTAACTGAGAGCAGATCTGAGTGTTCCCATTTAGATTCTTGACATAGCTATAGAATGCTTTGTGGTTGTCTTTAGAGTCAGTGGCAATTTTGTTTTCATAACTAGCTTTGGAGGATTTTATGAGGGATCTCAGTTTCTTACTGAAGTTGACCAGGGAGTTCCTCCAGTCATGGGATTTTACTCTTTTTTGCAACAGTTTCTTTCTTCTGTTGTAGAGTTTGTTTATGGCAGAGGTTCACCAGATTGGCTTCCTTTTTTTGGAATATATTAAAAAATATATATGTGTACTCACAAAACATTCAGTGCATAACCCAGAAACATAACTATCAATGTCTAACTGAAAGAAACATGTACAAAACGTCTGTACAAAGGGAGTGAAATGGGGCACATATAAGGACATATGTAGAAAATAGCTGTCAGAACCAAACAGTTGTACAGCAAAAGGGTGCATGTCAGCAGAACTGTCTGAAGGATATGTGGCTGGGAAATGACATGTTATGTCATTATTCACTGACATCAATCCTGGGATCATAACAGTGATTTCACAGACAAATACAAATAAACTGCGCAACTGAACCAATGAATGGGTCATACACCTGGACATGCGGCAAACAGCCTGGCAGTGGAGAGGTATCCTCAGAGCCCTTTAGTGCAATGAATCTGGAACAAGCCAGACAAAGTCGGTGGACAAAGGCATGACAATACAGAGATATCCAAATAATGTGAGTAGATAAGCTGAGGAAGTCGTTGTACACATACTGTTACTGCTAACATATTTGGAGACAAATATCACAAGTCTGGAACTCATGTTCTCTGTATATTGTAGTGACCCCAATCCTCACATCATCCCACTGATGTGTCAGGAATACAGAAGAGTGATGGTGACCACATGTAAGGTGTTGGCCAGAAAGGGTACCATTCCCCACACATGAATCATAGAAACACACATTAAGCTAGGCCCAAACACCTATATCACTAGTTGGGTTGCAAATTGGCCCACAGTGTGAAAGTAGCTGACTCCAAGTCAGACTGATTAACAGTTATGAGTGGAGTCCCACAGGGTTTGGTCCTGGGTCCTCTCCTGTTTGGTATCTACTGCTCTGAAGTCCAGGCCAACATGAAGGGACTGTGGCTGATGAAGTTTGCAGACGATTGCAAGTTTAGGGCTATAATTAACTCCCCAGGTGATGTTGACATCCTATAGAAATGCCTCAATGAGACCAATGACTGGTGTCAGAACCATGGCCTTAAGCTCAATGCCAAATAATGTGTCGTCATCCCCCTTGGTAGAAACCCAGTTCCCTTGAATTACCACATTGATGGTAGTCCACTGAACACAGAAGGTGTTATAGCAGATCTGGGAACACAGGTTAACAGCAACCTCTCTTTTGACCACCACATTGTTACTGTGGTCAGAAAGTCCTTCTATGTGGCACATCTCATTACTAAGGATTTTGCATCCAGGAAGTAAGAGGACATTGTCTCCCTCTACTCTCCCCTCATTAGGCCAATCATCGAGTATAATGCCCCATTTGGCATGTAACTCACTAGACATCTGCAACAACTGGAGGGGGCGGAAATGTACCTCACAAAGAGGACCAAAGCCCTAAACACTTGTTCCCCATGGACAGACTCAAACAAATCGAACTAGTCTCTGTCTCATATTGCCTACTTAGAGGTGATCACAGCTTGACTTACAAAGTCATGTGTGACCCAGCTCTGTTAGAAATCCTACATCTAAAGAAATCCCAATCCCTCTGCACCACACGCTCCAGAGACCTCAAACTCATTACCACAATCAACAGACCGTGGAGTAGGGACAGGTTCATAAGGACAGGTTTATAACCTAGAGACTGCCCATGCTGTGGAATACACTTCCCATACATGTCAAGCAGAGCACCTCACTGGCCCTCTTCAAGAGAAATCTAGATGAGTGGATTGGAAATAGGAGATTCACCATGGGGATCACTCCAGTGGCTCTACTCAACAGAGGTACTAGGAACTAAGGTTGGCTGGCATGATGCCAGGGTAATCCTATGGGCTAGGCTTGTAAAGGCTCCAGGCCCATTAGCCTAGTACGCACCTATGCCTCTCACTCTCTCTCTCTCTCTATATATATATATATATATATATATATATATATATATATATACACAAAGAGTTAAAAGGTCACACTGAAAAACCAATGAGAAAAAAAACTAAATGAAAACTCGAGGCAAGCTAGAACTTTCAAAGAGTGACCTCCCAAACCTCCTGTAACAGAGGCCCATGGGATGTATGCAAATGACTCTTATGAACATCAGGTGTTTCAGCTATATGGCGTTTCTGAATGCCCATGACTTTTACGTTTGAAGTCATTTTAATGGACAATTTCAGGCCAATAAAGCCAAACCCCACTATACATATATATATATATATATATATATATATATATATATATATATATATATGGTATACATTCATTTGAGCATCCACACCAACCTCAAACGGGTGTAATGCTGAATCAGAAAGTCGAATTTCAAAGTGGCGAACGGTCGGAATGTCATACAAAACACCAAATGCAACATTTCTGACCCCGCTCTACCACTTAAACAAGCACTATCATGGATCAAAAAGGGGGGATATTGTGTGTTTCGCATATCTCTGGTTTGCAATTGTGAGAACTTGCTGCACTGCTTTCGAACATTTTCTGATCGGCCATCCACTGTCCGAGCAAATAAATGTGTATATATATATATATATATATATATATATATATATATATATATACACACACATATATATATATATATAAAAAAATATATATATCGCCTCCAGTCCACATTAGGGAAACCACCGTAAAGAAAGTCTTCAAAGCCACCTTCATGCTACATAGGACTGAAGTGGCTAACTTCATGACACCCATGCAGATGGTAAATAGAAGTATGACTGCTGAATATTATACCAATGCACTGTATGACACTGTTGGCTAGGCTTAAATAGGCCCTAGGGCCAATAGCCTGGTATCTACCTATGAACCAGGGGCGGCTCGTGGCATAGGGCTGCCGGACTGCAGCCCCCTCAAAAATAAAAAAAGAAAGAAAAATAAATGAAAAATAAAAAAAATATATTTTTTTAAAATTCGCGGACTTCGCTCATGCGCATAGACCGAGTCCCGACTTATCGGTCTATGCGCATGCTCAAGGCAGCCCGGCCGTCCCCATAGGGGGACACAAGGAGACGTCTGTGCACTTTTACAGTGCACAGACCCGCCAGGATTATGGGATGCGTCTGGACTGCAAGAGGAGCAGCAGGGACTCGGGACAGAGCCTTAGGGATCTCGTCGGCGTCAGGAAGGAGCATTGGGATCTCGCAGGTCTTCAGTATTGCGCGGGAAGGATGTATGTACGGACGTTAACTCTGGATGTATTCATTCAGGTAAGGTGCCTTTTAATTTACAATGTTTATTTTTATTGAGTTTGTGCTTTTTATTTGTGTATGGTGCTTGAGTTTGTGCTTTTTATTTGTGTATGGTGCTTGAGTTTGTGCTTTTTATTTGTGTATGGTGCTTGAGTTTGTGCTTTTTATTTGTGTATGGTGCTTGAGTTTGTGCTTTTTATTTGTGTATGGTG
This sequence comes from Protopterus annectens, assembly GCF_019279795.1. Lineage (NCBI taxonomy): Eukaryota > Metazoa > Chordata > Ceratodontiformes > Protopteridae > Protopterus > Protopterus annectens. The sequence goes on from NC_056737.1 coordinate 1,670,908,042, forward strand.
CTTGTGCTTTACTGGTGTGTGTGTGTGTGTGTGTGTGAAAATGCCCCAGGTGGTGTGGTAGGGAATGCCTCAGGCTTGAACCCTGTACCCTGTATGCAGGTGTTAAAGACTTGAGTTCCCTACCCACCACCATTTGTAAAAAAATTTCAGATTTTTACCTCATATTCAATCTGATCTGTTCCTCATAATATCTGTGGTTTGTAAATGTTGCAATGCTTGATATTTGATGGTGTAGTAGTAGCATTGTTGTCTCACAGCTGCAGGTTCTTGGGTTTGATTCTTGGCTTGGGTTCCTTCTTTGTGGGGTCTGTATCTTCTCCCTGTGTTTGTGTGGGTTTGCTTTTGTGCCCTCCCATGTTACAAAGACATGTCTGCATTATTTCTTCCTGGGCCTCTGCTGAAAATTGTTTATTTGTTCCAAGTCAGACTGTCCTGATTAAAAAATGTTAAATAAAATTGACAGGCATTTGAATTTCAGACTTAAGGGTTTCTGAATGTTTAATTCCTTGCGTATTTGATGGTGCCGTGGTAGTATTGTTGCCTCACAACTATAGGTTTTCTGGTTTGATTCTTGGTTGGGGTGGCTTCTGTCTGCATCTCCTCCCTGTATTTGTGTGGATTTGCTCTGGTGCCCTGCCATTTTACAAAGACGTGTCTGCAGTATTAATCCCTGCATCTCTGCTGAAAATTGTTTTTGTTCTGTCCGCAGTAAAATTGACAGGCATTTGAATTTCAGACTTCAGGTTTCTGAATGTTTAATTCCTTGCAGATTTGATGGTGCAGTGGTAGTATTGTTGCCTCACAGCTATAGGTTTTCTGGTTTGATTCTTGGTTGGGGTGGCTTCTGTGTGGAGTCTGCATCTCCTCCATGTGTTTGTGTGGATTTGCTCTGGTGCCCTGCCATTTTACAAAGACGTGTCTGCAGTTTTAATCCCTGCTGAAAATTGGTTTTGTTCTGTCCGCAGTAAAATTGACAGGCATTTGAATTTCAGACTTCAGGTTTCTGAATGTTTAATTCCTTGCATAATTGATGGTGCGGTGGTAGTATTGTTGCCTCACAGCTATAGGTTTTCTGGTTTGATTCTTGGTTGGGGTGGCTTCTGTTTGGAGTCTGCATCTCCTGCCTGTGTTTGTGTGGATTTGCTCTGGTGCCCTGCCATTTTACAAAGATGTGTCTGCAGTTTTAATCCCTGCGTCTCTGCTGAAAATTGTTTTTGTTCTGTCCGCAGTAAAATTGACAGGCATTTGAATTTCAGACTTCAGGTTTCTGAATGTTTAATTCCTTGTATAATTGATGGTGCAGTGATAGTATTGTTACCTCACAACTATAGGTTTTCTGGTTTGATTCTTGGTTGGGGTGGCTTCTGTCTGCATCTCCTCCCTGTATTTGTGTGGATTTGCTCTGGTGCCCTGCCATTTTACAAAGACGTGTCTGCAGTATTAATCCCTGCTGAAAATTGTTTTTGTTCTGTCCGCAGTAAAATTGACAGGCATTTGAATTTCAGACTTCAGGTTTCTGAATGTTTAATTCCTTGCAGATTTGATGGTGCAGTGGTAGTATTGTTGCCTCACAGCTATAGGTTTTCTGGTTTGATTCTTGGTTGGGGTGGCTTCTGTGTGGAGTCTGCATCTCCTCTCTGTGTTTGTGTGGATTTGCTCTGATGCCCTGCCATTTTACAAAGACGTGTCTGCAGTATTAATCCCTGCGTCTCTGCTGAAAATTGTTTTTGTTCTGTCCGCAGTAAAATTGACCGGCATTTGAATTTCAAACTTCATGTTCTTCAGAATACATAGTAGCACAACCTTTTTTTCTAGCAATTTTCTAAGTTTATAAGATGAATATTTTAAATTTGTCCCTATTTTTGGGACTGTATTCCCTCATTATTGGCTTCGTCCAGGTTTTTGTGCTAAGGTTGACAGCTATGGCAAGAACTGAATTCACTGAATATGGACTGTAGAATTGTGCATATTTACTGATAAAGGTGCACTGTAGAATTGTGCATATTTACTGATAATGGTGGACTGTAGAATTGTGCATATTTACTAATAATGGTGGACTGTGGAATTGTGCATATTTACTAATAATGGTGGACTGTAGAATTGTGTATATTTACTAATAATGGTGGACTGTGGAAGTCTGAGTAGACTTTTTATGATAAATGTTCTCAACTGGGCAGTTTTGCCATTATGGGTGCATATGTTTTGTTTCATTGCTTACTGGAAAAATGTTCAAAACAAATTTAAAACACCCTCTAACAAGTGTACTGTATTGTACAAGGAATATAATTTTAGTACAATGAGGAAGGTGTATCAAAGAGCACATGTATGTTTCATATGCAAGGAGCCTATGATTCGAAAACAGCCCAAAATTAATCTTTATCTGCCACTGGCAAAATGTATTTTCTTTGAATGTGGGTTTCAATGCTGTTTCAATGAATGTGAGTTTCAAGGGCAGAGAAGTTTTAATGCTAAGTTTTCATTGTGAGACTGCATTGCTTTGTTTAACAGATGACTTAATGTTTGTGCTGTAAAATACAAAATAAAACTTTCAAATGAAGTCCAATCATTGAAGTAAAGCAGTATGCACATTAGTGTTTATGGTAAATGGAGTGAAATAGCCAAGTAATGGTTAATTGGAATGGCTGCAGAGGCTCCAGTTCAACCATTATTTTGTCAGGGGAAGGGCAGCAAACTCAGACAGGCCCAGCTGAACTATACCTCCCAACTGTCCAGATTTTCAAAGAATGAATAGATTTTTGCTTCTTATTTTTGGTTTGTTGTTCATAAAATTTGTAGTTTTAATTCCTAAATGATTTGCCAGAAGTCACTAAATAATAAGTTTCAGACTTCATAACCTTCATAAAAATGCATGTTAAAGTAAGAGCCGCTCTATCAACTGTCTCAATTTATACAAGAGCAACTTTAGTACTGTTTATATGTGCCCCAATATATTTGGCCTTGTTCAGATTTACTGCATTAACAGGTTGAGAGGTACATGCAAATAAATTGCTTTATAGAATTAGGCATAGCCAACCTCTCAACTGTCCCCAATTTTTGGCTCAAAATGTTGCTCTTCCCCCTAATAATCCCTCCGCAAAATAGCAATTTTGGAAGAAAACATGGAGGGTTTACAATTAAGAAATAACTGTAATAATCAAAGTTATAGATTACTTGAAATGCATGTAGATTCTTTTATTTTGTCAGCTGCTCAAGGTAGCAGTACTAATATTAAAGCGTCCCTTCTTTGACAGGTAGAAGCTGTATTGTGTGTCTATTTTATATTTTTGCATCACATTTTGGTCCATTTTTCATAAAATTGTGTTTTTTGGCAAATTAGTGACAAATCACTAAAGACTGAAGTTAGAAAATGACAGACATTTGAGTTTCAGATTTTATACCCTTCAGAAAATTCATACTAATGCAAGACCTATTCTATTATCTTTCTAAGTTTATTAGAGCAATATTTAAAATTGTCCTTATTGTTGTGCCTTTGTCCCACTTCTGTGTATGGCTTTGTCCAGATTTCTTGCTCTTGAAGTTGAGAGGTATGACAAATGTGTCAGGGCCATCACAGTCAGCCAGAGAGATTTCAAATTGTGACATGCTTGTTGCACCCCACTCCCCATGTAGTGACTCTGGATGTGTCCAAGCAAGGCAAGGAGTAGTTGTATCTACCTTGGATGGGGAGGACACACTGCATAAGTACTACAGTGGCTTTTCATCTGTCCTTGATTTTGCAGAATGGTCTGGTTTCTGTCATATTTTTGTACTGTTGATTTATGCTTATTACTCAAAGTGCCTGTTGCTCTGTGTTTAAGTAGCAATGCTTTAATGACCATAAGGTAAGCTTGTCTGACATCGTAAGATGCAAGTAAGCTTTAATAAGCATACTGTTAAAGAATTGCCAACATTGAAAGCCTTTCTGTTGTTGCCATGCAGAGAATACTTGACTAGATAATGTATAAGCCTTGGGTATTAAAGGACAGGATTCCATTATTTTAAAAGCTCATTGCACTTGTTGGAGACTTCCAGTCATCTCTACAGACTTTACCCGTAAACTAAACAGAATGCCAATCATGTGTGGTCCATAACCTGTACAGTAATCCTTTAAGCAATGTATCTTGAGCTTGTTTCTTGTTTGCTTTTCATTTTTTACTTTTATCATGTTTTCCCCATGAAACAAGTTGTCAGGCAGCAGGTCTTTTTTGATTAAGAAACATTTTTACAAGTGGTGGCATCACATAGATTTCTACTTTCAGCATGTTGCTTGGTACTTTAATAAAGCTGAATATATTATAATTAGAACTGCAGTGCAAGGAGAAGTGGTTTGAGTTGAGTGCTTCTGGTTTTTCTTATACTTGATTTTGACTGGCATTCCAGTAATGTATTTAAAAAGTAATTTATTTTTTCATGCCTCACAACCTTTTGTTTCCATCTAGATATTAAGTAAGCTGTCATGCAGCCAATGCATTGAAATATTTTTATTCTTCTACACTTATTTTTGTCTTGATTGGACTTTCATAATGATGGTTTGCCACCCAGGGCAGCGTATTTAATTAAAGTTAGTTTTTGTGGTTTTGTGCATAGCTCCTCCCCTTTATGGTTGACCACACCCCTTCCCTTTGACCCCGCCCATTCAGCGTCTCCTGCAGCCCCCCTGTGATTTGAAGTCACCAGCCGCCACTGCTATGAACCTATATATATATATATATATATATATATATATATATATATATATATATATATATATATAATATAGACATATATATCTACAGACATATATATATATATATGTATATATATATATATATATATATATATATATATATATATATGTGTGTGTGTGTGTGTGTGTATGTAGTCATATATCATGCAGTGCAGACATACCTCAGAATCATACCTATCAACCGCTTAGTGCAAGACTAATGTACAAAGACTGTACAAAGGGTGGGAAATGGGCCACATATACCGACAGAATCAGAATATTGCTGTCATAACTGAACAGCTGCACAGCAACAGGGACTGTATCAGCAGAACTGTTGGAATTATATGGGGATGAGAATTGACATATATGTCAGTCTTCACTGACATAAATCCTTGCATCATAACAGTGTTACCCACAGAAATGCAAATAAACTGTAGAACAGAAACAAAGTATGGGCCAAACACCTGGACAGTCTTCAAACAGTCTAGCAGTGGAGAGGTATGGTCACAACCCTGTAGTGCAATGAATGTGGAACAAGCCAGACAAAGTGGAGGGACAAAGGCATTACAACAGAGACATATCCAAATGATGTGAGTAGATAAGCTGACAAGGTTGTTGTAGTAACACTGTTCCTGATAACATATATTGGCAGAAATATCACTGTATGCATTTTAGAGTTAATGTCTGGAAGCCAAATGAAAGCACCACCTTAACAGATACAAGCATACATAATCTGAGGGTTAGGCTACTGTGCTGTGGAAATTCTATACATTACTATTGAAGGCTCTGTGGTTGTCTCCACTATCTGCTGCAATCATGTTGTCATAGGTACCTTTACAGGTTTTGAGGAGAGATCACAACCTATTTTTGAAGTGTTATGAAGAGTTCGTTTTACTTCATTTTCATTTTATATATTTTTATGCATGCATACTTGATTCATGCGTTTTATTGTACACACATTTTTAACTCGAACTCTTAAATCAATAGTTTTTAAATACAGCTTTTCTTTAAATTTCTGAATGTTTTAAGGTTTGGATCTTTTTCCAATTATTATTGTGGTTAATTGATTAATTGAATGTATTTGTCTATTGGCTGAGCCTCCCTATAAATTTTCTGATGTTAGTACACTTAAATTGTCTGATGAAGCATATGGTAGCATACGCGAAAGCGCTTACCTTCTGTTTGTTTTATAATAAAAAGTAAAAGTTTGTTACGTGGAGAGTCGGAAGTTTTTTGTTATACATATACACTTGGGACATCACCTTATTCCCCTCTATTGTAGGGCTTATTTATGGCAGGGAACCATCAGATTGGCTTCCTTATTTCTGAGGAGAGCATTTTGGTTGTATTACATATGGCGAAATCTATGCATTTGTGTGTGTGTGTGTGTGTGTCCGTACAGTGCATTGGTGTAAGATTCTGCGGTCATGCAACTAGTCCCCATCTGCATGGGTGCCATGCAGCTAGCCACCTCTGTTTGTATGTGACCAAAGTTACCTTTGGAGAAGATTTCATGGTGGTTACCTTTGTGGGGGATGGGAGGGATGTGGAATTCCAATGTGATTAGTCTTTGTTAGTAACTAACCAGGGAGGAGTTGACTATTGGTGTAGAGCAACATTCACCCATGTTAGTAATGACCAGGTCAAGGATGTGGATACCTTTAGTGGGAGTAAGAACGAGCATGTCCAGGGCATTGAAATCAATGAATCCCAGAAAGCATTGGCCAAGTGTATTGGTACATGAGTAGTTTTTCCAGTTAATGGTGGGGTACTTGATATCGGCCAGTATGAGAGTGTTAGGTTGGAACCTAATATTCCCCAGGGTGCTTAGGAATGGGGAGTGTGAGTCTTGGGCCATGTTTGTGGACCTACTGCAGGCTAAGACCTGTACTGCTGTCTTACCCAATGTTAGTTGCACCTGAAGTATCCCAGATGCATTATTTTGTGCTAACCGTCTGGAAGTGTGTGCATCTGTTATGAATATTGAAACACCACCACCCTTGCAGCTGCAGTCCAACTTCGGGGCCACAGAGGTGTGGAGTGAGTGATAGCCTGGTAGTGCAAGAGTGCTTCCTGCTGCCTTGAACCAGTTCCCTGTTACAGCACAAATGTTGATGCTCTCCAGTTTAAGGATTGCTTTGAGTGAGTGCATTTTGAAAAGTAGACCTTTAGTGTTGAGCAGCACGATCCTCAGATTACATTTGTGTGTAGCTGTTACAGTGGTAATGTGATCTGTGGAACACTGCCTAAAAAGCCACTATAGGGGTAGCAATAGTCTTGGCCAGTATCTGGAAGCCCAGAGGTGACAGATGCAGGACATCTGTGGCAAAGGATCACGGTCTGTCAAACATGTCATCCCAGGCGCACAGATAGTGCAGCCCCTTAATATGATACCAGAGATGTAGCCAATTGTTGAGAACAATCATTTTTGGCTTGTACTGTGTTATCAGCCTGGGTGATGGTAGGATGCTGCTCAGGGCTAGGGTCATACCCGTCTGGGCTACATATTTGGTGGGCACCTCCATGTCTGTTTCCATACATTCCAGGGAGGTATGCCTCAGGACATTCACACCCATGTGTACAATGACAGAGTCATATGTGTACTTGTTGTTGGGGGACCTCAGTATGTGTGTTATGTGGTGGATCCTGGTGCCAACAGCCAGCTAACTGTCACTTTCTCGTTTTTCAACCTAGTGAGTGGGACATCAGTATTCTTCACTATCAAGTCAACTAAGCCTATTGTTTTTGCCATACTGTTTTACGTTAGGCATTTTGGTTAAGTGGCACACTGTTTAGGAGACATATGTGTCTTGTGATTAGTATTGTGTGGTGGTGGTGGAGTGCATGTCTGCCTTGGAGGTCTCTGTTGTTTGTGCAGCTTTTCATTGAGAGCCTCCCCAAAGGTGGGTGTGTGGTCTGTGCTTTTATATGAAGGCAATACTGGTGTGTTTTCTGGAGGGCTATGTGTTCCATATAGTGTGGTGCAAGTGTTGACCATCTCCTCTTGACCAAATATTCTGGTTTTGGCTTGGGAGGGTGTGGCTTCCAATTTGGTTGTATTGGCGCATCTCTTACAAGTCTGAGTGTAGAGAGGTAAGAGGTGAGGGTTGTCAGTGTACATGAGGCAGTTGTGACACTGCCTCATGATGACCAAGTTCAGCAGGTTAATAGGTGAAAGCACAGGGAACTGACCTGTTGACATGCCTGGAGGGGTGGCCATTAATAACAATTACTGGAGCTGTTTCCTCATAGAGCGCTTAGTGCTGTTAGCACATTTTGTGTGGTAAAATACTTGCTACAAGACATCTGGTAAAGTGCTAAAGTAATACGCTATTGAAAGTGCAGGAGAGGAGAGAACTAGCATATCTAAATGACACATTGAAGAACAGATTTGGGCAACACTCAGAAGCTAACATACAGTCCTGGATACAGCAATTCTGTAACTGGAATAGACTAGTTACAGGAAAGGTAACTAATTAGTATTATATTAATAGCCAAATGTCTGGTATGTTATATGTGTCTCCATGTAGTGTAGCTGGTGTACAATGGATGTGTGAGTGCAGATCACATGTCCAACCAACCATGTATACACAAGTGTCCCATACAGTATACTCACACCCTTTGCTACTTTAATGACAGCTCATATAGGCTTGTTATGTAGAGGGAATAATATACACCTGGCCTGCAACAAAATATACAGCCCTTGAACCTGTACACAATAGTCAAAGCATATAACCACTAAGCCATCTGAGCTGTACTATTTTATGATGTGGGTAGTTCTTCCAATATCATGGCAACACACTCCTATAATTGAGTATTTAATGTAGGCATTGTCCCTTTACCTTGGCTGTGAGGAACACATCCTGGAGGTCTATGGCTACTTAGTGTTACACACAGCAGGTGGGAATAACTCGCAGTGCAGTCAGCTTATCATAGGGAAGGAAGACTGTGGAATCAGTACTGATTTAGTTGTCAGTAACTTGCAGCACTGTTAGAGCCAAGAGCACCTTAGCACAATTCTGGACCATGCCAGATCAAGTGGGGGGACCAGTCTATGGACATACAAACACATTGGTAATGATACAAAGGGACCCATTCCACTGACATCTGCTGCCCCCCCCCCCCTTACACAGTACAACTAATAAGTACACAGTACACTGTTAAAAAATCAGGATATGCCATACACAATGGCCAGACACACACTGACCTCTTAGCAATATAACTAAAATGACTGAGGATAGTAAAACAACAGACCAATCAGCCAGCAATACACACAAATGTTTTAATGTGCTTTACCATCAAGTATTACAACATTACAAAACATAATTGCCTGAAATACAGGAAGCAATTGACACTTAATTATATATATTCTTAAACAGCCTCCACTTACACTCCTCAGCTAACCCCCTAGGGGATATAGTATCAAATGATGCAATGTAAACTGATTCTTCACATAACAATAGTTCTAAGTGTTTGATGAAACTGAGAAACAGACCTTTTTCCAAAAAAGTACACTGTAACCCACTACAGTCCCCATGGTGAAATTTATGGCAAGTAACAGCTATACAATGCTTGTCCATGTAATAACTAATATCTCTCACATGTTCTAACAGACTGATTCTAAGCCATGTCCTACTATTAAACAGACCCACCTCTTGACTGTACAGGGTTCTACATGCTGTCCAGCCATTGCACTCATATGTTTGGCCCTACCTCCCTTAATGTGTCTTATTCCACAACATCACTGGGATGATAGCAGGAATGTCAGCACTACATACTGATAGACCATACCTATCAACCTTCTACTGCATGACAACTGCACAAAGCCTGTCATATAAGTGGAGGTCAGAGGGCCAAACACAGGGCCATATTTGATATATTGCTGTTATATGCTGAGAAAGTTGCTGGTGTTACAGGGTTGGTTGCAACATCTCTATTTTGAGGGATATGAAATCAGAAACACATATGGATGTTGCCACTTTACTGGCAGCAATGACCGGAGTATGCCACTGATTTGCCAAGGACAACACCTGTCTGGGTAGCACACAAAACATAACCGGCAAACCTATGGCCATTATGTGGATAGGCATACAGTTCAGACCTATGCAGACACATAACTTTGTCAGAGTGACATCCATGTATAAGGAGCATGTACACACAAAGCCAGTAAAACTAGCAGTATTCACACCATATAACAGCAATACTCACATGTGGTCCCTAAGTCTGTAACCTTCTCCACCATTTAGTTGGCCTATCTCCACAAGTCTTGTTGTAAGAGTTATTCCCACCTGCTGTGTGTAACACTCAGTAGCCATAGACCTCCATGATGTGTTCCTCACAGCCAAGACAAAGAGACAATGCCTACATTAAGTACTAAGTGTTGCCATGACATTGGCTATTGGAAGAACTACCCAGCTGCTCTGCATGCAATTAGCAAGTGGAGAACACCATTTGGTGCCCAGGCCATCACCTGGTCAAAAGCATTACATACAAAGGGCATGTAGATACCTATTCCAAACATATGTCTACCAGTGCTCCATGTTGGGAAACAGAAAGATGTCGAGCAACCTGCAGATACAATCCAGTGCAGTGTGAAATAATACAAAGGTATGTGAAACAAGTCAGCATATAAATGAATGTAGTATGTGTTTTCTAATAATGGGAAATGGGATTTTGACAGATTTATGTCTGAGCGAGACTTGCTGTAGTGATGACCTGCTAAACAGCACCTATGGCCATAGCATCTGCCTCTCTCTGCTGTGACATAGAACACAGCTCAGGACCCTAACTCACCCCGGGAAAGGACAGCTCACACATGACAAACACTGGAGTCTCTGCTGACTGTGCCACTGCTAGGCCAGCTACAGGGATATTGTACATATCCATATGCTGCCTGTGAATATGAGTATGATACACATGTTTGTTGTGTAAATCTAAGAGAACTATATAGTGTGTATACACCTTCCATAGCCAGAGAACTGGAAGATTCCACACATGTGGATGGACAGGGGTGCTTCATAGGTGGACTGCTGCCCATCATGGCCCTGCCACAAGTGCCACAGCAGGTGTCACCAGACACATGTTTTGGACTGTTATGGAGGCACAGACACATGTCAAATCTAACACTGGACATATTCCCAGGGTCACAAATGCAACTCTTCATGCTATGTGTGGAAACATTCTTGATCTTGGAGATGCCCACCATTATTATGCTGAGATCAGAGACAGACGGGTGGGTGAGATGGTGACAATCATCAACTGTGGGATGCCTGTGCCACAGCATGTGGCGGGAGTTAGGCATCAACCATGTGGACATAGGACAGCACATGTGCTGGGAGTACAATGGTGTAAATCTGGAAACAATGGCCACATTTGCTACTCAAACACACACACTCAGAATACTGATCTCACACACACAAACATACACACTTGGCACAACGGAGATTAGAACCACAACCTGCCTAAGTCTTGCTATTCAAGTTCTCTGTATTTATTGCACATGCCACAGAGAAAGTAGGGTGAAGTGTGCTCCACAGTTCCTCTAAGATGAACAACATCCACTGGCCTTGCACAGTATGGCAATGGGAAATGTCCTGGGTGAGAATGGATAGGAAATACTATCAGCTACAGAAATATAAAACAATGACCAGCGCAGATGTAGCCATACACACATTTGCCACACCTGCGGTTAGCAGCCCTGCCTATCTCGTCATTCAGTCCATACTGTTACAGAGTTTTGGCACACATCACATGCCTTATTGGGGTGAAGAGTGTCATCAGTTACCTATATGGTTGATAGTGATAGTGATCATCATACAGTGGACTCTGGGACATGTAATGGGAGTACCATGGTGTAAACATATTGCACCCAGCACCCCACCCACATTGCATATGTAGTACTCACTCATACCCATGATAATGCTATGACAAATCAACAATCACACATTTACCAAGAATGAAAGTCAAACCTTTGCCTGTCTATGTAATTATTGCTGTTACACTGATATGTATTTATCGCATGTGCCACAGAGCTAGTAGGGTGAAGATTGTCCCATGGCTCTCCTAAAGTGAGCAACATCACCATCCCTTGTAATGTATGGCACTGTGCAGTGTATTTGGAGAATAGGGGCTTCAGAATGCTGTCTCCTACAAATATACACACTCACACACACTTGCAAACACACACACACACACACACACACACACACACACACACACACACACACACACACACACACACACACACACACACATGCCAGGACTCAGAGGGTAAACAACACATGTCTACTCATTGGTAGAACGGTGTTATGCTGGTACTGCAAGCTCAAGGTAGACCATAGGGTGAAGGGTGTCACCAGGTAACCTTATAGTGCAGTACAGCAGCAGTCCTTTCTAAGTATAGCACTGGGGGTGTACTGGGTGAGAAGGTCCTCAAAGTATTTTCAACTACAAGTTTACAAACTCACAAACACTGTTATACTCAGTAATGCACACAGACACATCTTGTCAGTATTGAGGTCCATTGGTGCAGGTGTCCCTAGGTGTGTACCAGGCTAATGTCCATGGAGATATGAGAAGAGTAGGGCATGTGAGTACACTGGTATCATGGCACCTGACATTTGTCAGCATGCCATCTATTGACTACTGCCACTTGTGTGATCCTCAGGGTGACAGTTATATTCACCATCCACTCATCTGAATTTCTCTTGAAGAGGGCCACTGAAATGCTTTGATTGACATGTATGCAACATATATCTCATAACATGGCCATTGTCTGGGCTATGGACCTGTCCCCAGGCAGGTTCTGTTGAATGTGGTAATGTGGTTGAGGTATCCATGGCATGTGGTGCATACAGATTGTGGTTTCCTAGCTGTGGCATTTGTAACACAGCTGGGCAGACATGGCATTGTCAGTCAAGCAGGGATTGCCTCTAAGTAGCCAAGATGTGACTGGAAACACTCAGAGGTTTTGGGCTGTTTCCATATCAGACAGTTGTTTCATGCCTAGGGTCATACATGTCAGGTACACTTGCAGCCTACCCAGTTGTTGAAGGTGTCTACTGAGTTACATGGCAAATGGGCCACTGGACCAGCTGATTGGCCTAATGAGCGGGGAACAGAGGTAGACATTGACCTCTTCATTCCTGGATGACACACCCTTAGTTATGCAATGTGCCACATGGGAGGACTTTCTGTCCACAGTGGCAGTGTGGTGGTCAGAAGAGAGGTTGCTGTCAAGCTGTGTTTACAGTCCTCCTATAAGGACATCTGTCTCCATTAGACTACCACCATGTGGTCATTTGTGGACAGCACATTGATTCAGCAGGGGATTGGGACACATTTCTTGACATTGAGACTAAGGTCAGTGTTCTGACAACAGGTGGAGGTGTCAGTGGCAACTTAATGCAGGATGGTAACATAATGTGGGGATGTAAACAGACCCCCCCAATTAGAAATTGTCTGCAAACTTTGTTAACCACAGTTTATTCCTGTTGGGCTGGATATCAGAGCCACACACAACACACAAGACTGGACACAGGACAAGAACCTGTGGTACTTCACACATGACTGTTTGGCAGTCTGACACCACTCATGACTGTTGTGCAGTCTGACATGTAGTCCACTGCTTTCATAGTGTGAGAGCTATCTGTGAGCCCATTTGCAGACCACTTAGTGACATAGGGATTAATGAATGGATGAATGTGTTTGCCTATGATTCCTGAGTGTGGAATTGTATCACAGGACTACTAGGGCCACATATCTTGTTTTGGACTCCATATTGTTCTATAGTAATATCACATGTCAAACAGATTATAGGACTGAAGAGTGTCCATGGCTACCACAAAAGTGGGCCCTGTACAGTAGACATTTGGTAGTTTGTTGGGTGGACCACACAAAAGTGTAGCAAAACCCATCCCCCAATGGATATGGATCACAATGTTAATGACACACACCCATACACACTTGCCAGGACCAAGCTTCAAACCCCTACCTAACTAGTTTACTGCACTATAGTATTACACATTTATCAGACACGCCACGATGCTTATATAGTTGAGTGCTATCCAAAGGTATCTTTAAAGGTGAGTGACATCAGCAGCAGGGATAAAGGAGGGGAAAGGGAAGGATAGTAAGTGCCAATGGGCTCTAAATCATATCTCTCTAACTACAGACACTCTCACACAAACACACACACTTTTACATTTGCTAGGACTGAGATTAGAGCTCCTACCTAACTATAGTATTATGCATTTATCAGATGTGCCACAACGTTTATATAATTGAGTGCTGTCTAAAGGTATCTTTAAAGGTGAGTGACATCAGCAGCAGCAATAAAGAAGGGGAAAGGGAAGTGTAGTAAGTGCCACTGGCCTCAAAATTATGTTTCTACAACTACAGACACTCTCACACAAACAAATACACTTTTACATTTGCCAGGACCAAGATTAGAACTTCTACCTGACTAGTTTACTGCACTATAGTATTACACATTTATCAGACATGCCACAAAGTTTACATATTTGAGATCTGTCCAAAGGCATCTTTAACAGTGAGTGACATCAGCAGCAGTGATAAAGGAGGGGAAAGAGGAGTGTAGTGAGTGCCAATGGGCTCAAAATCATGTCTCTACAGACACTCTCATACAAACACACACACTTTTACATTTGCCAGGGCTGAAATTAGAACTCTTGCCTACCTAGTTTACTACACTATAGTATTACACATTTATCAGATGTGCCACGAAGCGTACATATTTGAGAGCTGTCCAAAGGTATCTTTAACGGTGAGTGACATCAGCAGCATGTGATAACAGAGGGCAATGTAAAAAGGAGTGAGTGGGAATGGCCTCAAAATCATTCCCCTACAAACACACACACACATACAGACACACCTTTCCATTTGACAGGACTGTGATTAGGATTGCTACATAAATAGTTATTGATACTCTACTGTTACATGGTTATCTGAAGCATAGCAGAGCCTATAGGGCTGAGGGCCAACAAAAGGAATTTGTACAGTCACTGACTGCAGCACTTGTTCTAATATTGGGTATTAGGATGTGTATTGGGTGGGGGTGGAGTAAAACAGCAATTCCTTCATACACACACACAGTTGCCAGGACCGAGATTCAAAGCACTACCTATCTACTGCTTTAGTAAGTTATGGATTTACTGCATGTGCTATTGAGCTTACAGATTTGAGGATTGCCCAAAGGTACATCTAAGGTGACATACATCAGCAGGTAGCGGAGAGTGGAATTATGGGATGTGTACTGGTGGGAAAGGCTTCATAATGGTACTGTCTCTCTCACTGTCTGTCTCTCTTCCCCATGTGTATGTGTGTGTATGTTTGAATTATTGTAATATGTTGGCCTTAGATATGAGTGTATATTACATGAAACAGATGGGGACTTACAACATATCTGCCACCTACAGCTGGCTGTGTGTTTTCCTGTCCAGTGTGTGTGTGTGTGTGTGTGTGTGTGTGTGTGTGTGTGTGTGTGTGTGTGAAGACCAAACAGTTTACATTTTGGTGTGTGTGCACAGACATCTGCAGATAACAGATATCTATGGTCCACTGTGGTGTCAGACATGGGCTTTAGGAGCATGCCCAGTATGACCTTCTGTATTGAGTGTGGGGATCCATTCTGTAAGTGTGGGAGCATTCCTAGTATGACTTCTATATTGCTTGTGGGAATCCATTCCAGGGAAAATTATACTCCAGTTCATGGTTTTGTGTTCTACAGCTATAGCTAGCAAGCTATTTTTTTCAGGATATCTGTGGATAGGTTGCCAATATGGAGACACAATTGGTCCAAACATGGGGGATACTGTGTGTAACTACTTTTCCTATTTCTGTCTGTGCTGGTTGTGTAACATGTTCTGCTTTAGCATAGACCTTTGGACATATGTACTGTTTTACAAAATAATGTATTGTGTCATCAACTACTGACAGATATCATTGTTTGCTCACAGTTGTTTATCAGGGGAATACAAGACCAATGCAGCAGATACCAATATTATGAGTGGAAGACTAGACATTGTGGCACAATCCTGCCATTGTGGAGGGGTGGCTACAGACAATTAAGTGATGGGTCTGTGTAAATGGTCCAGCACCTTAGTGCTAAGCTGGCTGGGGATCCCCTACTTTTGCATTTATCAACTTAACTGAATGACCATATCCTGCTGTGGGCATACCTTTCAACTGTACAGATTTTGCCAGGTTATCCAAAGGCAGGACTCATATATCTGGTGGATTTCCCTTCACATTCTGATTTACAGGCAGGTTTGTGGTTATGCATTCATGGCTTTGCAGTTGGTGGAAGTATGAGCAGACATTTGATTTTCAGACTTCACACACACCATGATATCCATGCATTTATGCCCCCCCCCCCCTGTAATTCTATCCTTTTCCTAGTAGTATGGTAGCAATATCTCAGATGTATTTCTATAGTTTGACCTTTATCATAGCAGTATTTATGTCTTGGTCCTCAATTCTTGAACTAGGACATGGAGAGGCATGCTACTGGCATTTGTCAGCAGGGCCTTGCATTTGTTTTCTGCTTAATGTGTTATGTTTTTAGTTAGGACCTTATGACATTCCGTATGATGGCACTGTGGCTGAAGCATATGATGGCACTATGGGTGAGCTATGGGCATTTGCCAGAGGCCTGTAGGCCACATGAAAGTGATGCAGGCCACTGCATTTTGTCACTCATATGTTACCAGGCTGCAAGCCAGTGGATTTCCCTGCGATGATATGGGCAAGTGGTTGAGGTGATCCTGGCAATCCTTCTAGTTCATAGTGATGCATCGGCCTGGATGTGTGCAGGGTGCTGCCTATGGCTAGGGACAAACCTGCATGGGATGCCATGTCAGCATGCTGCATCCTGTGTGTATTCCATACAATACGTGCTGATTCTGACATCATTCCCAACAGCAAGGATATGACTGATGAAATACCTGGGGTGGTATTGAGGATAGTGCTGGAGGGCTGACTATGTCAGACACATGCAGTACACTCCCTATACATGGTAAAGTACAGGTAGTGTCATGTTTGGCATCTCTTTTACTGTATGTCTGAGTCGAAGTGAGGTATTAGTCCCCGGGTCCCTACAGTGTCTGTGTGTGCGTGCTATACATTGCCTCTTTGCCAAGGCATAGGCATACTTGGCACACCTCTGTCTGCCTCTAGGGGCAGGCTCAGGAAGTTCCTCCTCCAAGTCTCGCTGTGCCTCTGGTGACCTTGGTAATGTTGGTGGGCTGTGTGTCCCCTCCCCGTGTTGTTCCTGCTTCAGCTGTTTCCGCAGGATCATACTGTGTAGCATGGCACATACTGTGAACATTTGTCCCCATGTAGCTGGAGAGTACTGCAAGGCTCCACTGGATATGCCAAGGCAGCAGAACTGTGACTTGAGCATCCCAAACACACACTCTAGAATGATACTGGTTTGTGCATGTGCCTGACTAAGGCATTCTTGTTCAGGGGGTGTGTGCATTTCTGATGGGTGTCATCAGCCATAGTTCCAGTGCATAGCCAGCATCTCCCACTAGATGGCCAATTGGGATGTCCCCCTGGCAAACCCCTGATACAGTTTTGAGGAATTCCAGATGTGGGAGTCATGATAGCTTCCAGGGCTGCCAGCATACGCTTGCATGATAATGCCCTGGGCATTGCCACAACCTGGCAGCATACAGACCTGTAAGGATTTTTATAAGCATTTGATTTTGCACAGGTTACAAAGGGAATATTCTTATTGGATAATGATATAACAGATGATTGGTCTTAGCAGTAACAGGTTTACATAAAAGCACTGATTTTTAACAGAAGGTATTTGCATCTGAGGAAGGTGTAGAAAAACGTATTTTAAAGTGGCAGCGTTAATGCAACTTGTTCTTTTGTTTTTATTGCCTGTACAGTGGAAATAAACTGTTTGCCTTTATTTGGACTCTGGCCCTTATTTGGCACTCCAGTGAACTTTTGCATTGCTTTACAACCTGGCAGTTGATGGGAGGCAAGCACTTGCGGTTGATGTAGACCCTACCTCGCTCACTGGTGCTTTGATGTGGTCTATGGCACTCAGTACCTGCAGGTATTCAGCTACATGGTGGAAGCAACACATATTGCTGGTGAATTCCTCACAGGTGTTAGGGAAGTGGATGTGTTCATGGACATGTGGTGGCATGGCATCCAGGAACTGATAGAGTACTCTGGATGCAGATGATTGTGACACCCCCATGATATCCCCAGTAGGTGTTTGGACAGTACCTGTAGCTAGTATTCTTAAGGCTACACATATCTTAGTATCCACTGCAATGGGTTCCCCTCTGTTTGTTCTGGATGTGAGGTGATGTCGACACAGCTCCACAATCTGCTGCCATATGTCCCTAGCATTTTGTCAGTTTAAATTCCCAGGTTTACCCCGAAAGTGCAGAGTTTGTGGGGAAATGCCGACTGAAGGGTGTTTCCATACTTTATAGTGGTGTAATGCTACTGCTGCCTGTCAGATTGACTATTTCTTTCCAGATGCCAGCTTACTTGCTCATGGCTTGGATTTAGCCACTGTGAGTGTTAGACACATTACTGGTGATTTGTGGATGGTTGCCTTTGTTCTGCTGTTGCCCTTTTTGTAATTGATTTTTACATGCATCTTCTCATATTTACAGCTCTGCAGCTACCTGCCAGCTGTACTATATTTGCAGGGCCCATTCTGAGTTGCAAGACTCCCATAGTACTGATTTCTACATCAGTTTACTTTTATTTTGTGCTGTTGCTCATTAATTCTATTTTACATGTCCTCCCATCTTCAGCTCTGCAGCCACCTGTCAGCTGTATTATTCAAGTGCTGTCATTGGCCAGTTGTGGGTTGCAGACTCCCATATTGTTGGTTTGTGCAACATTTTCCTTGTTCTGATACTTTCTTTGCCTTTTCCTTCTACCCTTCCTCTTCTAGCCTGTTGGTAGTGTAAACAGCAAGATATGTCCCTCCCCTGCACGTGCACACTCTCTTCAGTTCATGGAGTATGAGTACACAGCCGCAGACACACCCACTCTCCTAGCTGTGCTTAGCTAAGCAGACACCAGGCAACAGGGCTCCAATGTGCTTCCAGCAAGTATGACACACCCCCTTTTCATGTTCCTTGCTCCTCCTGCCTACACAATGGTGTTAGAGCACCTACACAGTTAGTTGCAGTGTGACACTTAGAAATTTTCCCCTCCAACCTGTGATTCAGTATAACTCCCATCATTTGCATAGGACTGACTGCTAATTCCTAGTAACTACACTCACACTGAGCCTTCCCCCTTAGCAACCACTATTCCCTAGTATTGCTTATGTATGCATGCCATTGACTATAATAGCAAAATCATGAATTGTGTGATAAAGGCTTATTTCACCTTTTTTTGGTATTTTCGGCCCAATCCTGTTGGCGCGCCACTGCCCTACTCTTACACAGCTGGAATTGGCCAAAAAAAAAGTTATAATTTTATAATATTTAATCTATTTTTCATGCCAGTGGCCATATATTTGGCCACTGGCATGACTAACCCTTATAATACATGCTTTTGTACGAGCTGTCATGCCTCCATTTTGTAGTATGCAGAAATGTATTCAGCTACTAGCGGAAATCATTTCTGCAGTCTACACTATTCCTGCACGGATGCCTGCCTGCTTCCTGGATCACTAATTCACCTCATTTGCATGGTTTTCATCAGCAAATGGGGTAATTAGCATACAGGAGCTGTGTCCGTGCAGGAATAATGTAGGAGCACTCATGCACATGCCGGGAGCTCTATCCTGGATCGCTCGGCGGACATATTGGGTGCAGCAGCTCTTGCACTATTCCTGCACATCGTGAAGAGCTTGCTGAATTCTGGGGTATGTCTTACTGACTGTGACTTTTCCAAAACTCTCCACATTGAAACAGTGTATTATCTTTATTGTTGCCACTAATATGAAATACTATTTAATTACCTATGCAGACTGTATGGTGTTATTTTGGTCTAGAACAAATTCTCTGTCAGTTTTATAATCATTTCAGATGGATTTTTTTGAAATTAGAAAACAGTGATCAAATAGTCACAAAAAAGATATATATTTGACCATTCCCCAGGGACCACTTTATGATAAAGATAGTTCAGACATTACCTTTTGTGATTTAGATATTGTTTTTGACTTTCATTTAATGTCTGATTGCTATTTTCATTTTTAAATACACATAATTAGCCATGATTTTGAAGGTAATTCAAGAGGTACATCTTATCAGCAACAACGCATACCATATTACTAACATTTTAACCAATTATTAGACATTTACATATACTAAATGACTAAACTCTGAACAGTAGTAAACATTACCTTATGAGGCAATAGTATAAGTTATTTTTTTCTGACCTTGGACACATAATCTGACTTGCCTAGACATAATAAAGCTTTACTAAGTATCATGCTATTGGCTGCTAAAAAACAGTTACTAGAAAATGGAAGTTAAAATTTAAAACAATTGTAATTCTATTGAATATTGTAAATGAGATAAAAAACTGGAAGTGAGAAAGCAAACTGCATTAAAATAAATTTAATTTGTGGGAGCAATACATGCAGAATAATGTTCGGGAAGGTAGTGAAGTTTAAGGGAAGGCCGCAAATGAGCACTTTAATGATGAAGTGAATGATAATTGTTAAAAATAAAGAAAATATATGCAGTGTATAATGCATGACTAAGACACATTAATATGGTTTCTTTTCTTTTCTATTATTGTATGTGTGCCCATGTCTTAAGTGATAATTTAATAAAGGTGTTTAAAAAAGCATATGAAAAAAGAAAGCTTTAACTAGAAACTTGTCATGTATATAAATCATATCATACAATCAATGACAGCTGCAGTGCTAGAGCTAATAGACTCATGTAAGTGATTAACAATTTGAAATGTACAAAGGTCCAGTTTATTAAGCAACTTTTGTTTCACTTTAAGATATTTCATTTTAATTTCTATATCATGAATCTCATTCATGATATCATTCTATTCTTTCAAGTTGTCATTTTTTTCTGTAAGCATTAATAAATCTAGCAAATAATCTTTTGTTCTCCACAGTGGTTGTTAAGATTTTAAAGAAATCATATACATAACAGGTATCATCTCACACAAACTGGGCTGCTGACTAGAACAAATACTTTGTATCCTATCTTTAAAAGCCAACAGCTTTTCACAGTCACAAAATATATGCCTCCAATCACCCATTTGCACCCAAGTGCCACACCTAAAGCAAACTGAGCATTTTACTGGAAAATCTTTGCTGATCTCAAAGGGGTCTAAAAGTATTTAAACAGACATTGCTGACAAAAAAAAGCAAAAAATCTAAAGGGCAGAGGTTTCGAAGCATATCTCTGGGTAAACATTAACTTCTTTCTTTCTTTTAGCTATATTTGTTAACTGGGGTAGTGGACAGATCCTAATGAAACCATTTCATCCACTGTCCATGATTTTTGGGATTTTCATTGCATAACAATGTTTATAGATGTGTTATGACAGTCTCCATGTAGAAGCTGTCACAGCCATCACATCTAGTCACATACACCACACCACTTATGTTACAATTAAAATGTCCCTTGGTGCCAGTAAATCTGTCTGTATTGGTCAAATCTAAATAAGGACCTTTCATCAATGTATATATATGCCTCAAGGTTTTTATTCATACAAGGCATTAATACTACTTTGGTACGCTGTAAAATTTGTTTTAGATTAACACACTTTGTATTGAAATTTCTTCTGTCAATGCAGTGACCCCATAAGAGCCCTCTCCACTTTTTACAACTTTCGCTTTCCCATTCATCATAAACTATTCTCTATGAATAGAATAAGAGTTCAAGGCAGATACTCCCTCGGGTTACCTCTGATTTCAGATGACTAATAAAAACAGAGATGAAGCCTGGGCAAAAGAGAAAAAGAAGCAATGGTGTATAAATAAATCCAACAATGTACCAACATTTTAAAGTGAAAACTAGGGTGCTAGTCAAGTATAAATTGCTTATCTTGGACAATCAAATTGGAATGCAGTAAACAACCTGCTACTGCTAAGTTTATCCCAAAATTAGGTTGATGTAATACTCTTAGCAAGGATGTGATTTCTCAACTAAGTTAGAATATCAGTGGTCCTCCATTATCTTCTGACCTGACATTGTCATCACCAAATCCAAAAAAGGTAATCTATTCTGAATAGTGAACTTCAGAAGGATTTTAAGCTGTATGAACCTGACTTTGTAAAAATATACTGTTTGTAAGTATGCAAAAAAAAAAAACAAACAAAAAAAAAACAGTGATACTATTTGACAACTCTGACAAGCTAAGTAACACCCCTAACTTCAGCTTTTACTACTCCTTATAGGCATCAAAGAATAATCTTAGAACAAAACCCATCATTCATCCAACACAGAGAAACTCAGGCCAACAAGATATTAATTCAGCTTAAAGTCTCATAAATAACATTCAACTTGTTGACTACTGAGGCTAGGTGATCCATCGCCAGAGATGCACTCCTCCTCAGACTGGAATACTGCCTCCCTTTAACTGCACACTTCCCTGCACAAAATACTGTACTCCTTCAACTGACTAATTAAAAAATCCTTAGATTCATACACCTAGCTAACCAGCTCAAGCATCACTAACTGGATGTCTGTTATATCTACACTATTTTAGTGCTCAATACACTCAGCTACAAAATATTGAATGATGGTTACTATCCATCACTCCTCAGCAAGCCGCAGTTTAGAAGCCAGTCCTATACTCTTAGAAATAACAACAGTATTTGTTTATAGAGGCTCCCATCCACATTTGGTTTGTGTTAAAGAACTTTCTCTAAAATAGTTCAGCTGTTTGGAACAATCTCCCAGACAATGTTAGGAATATAGACTAATTACTAACTTTCAAGAAAAACACTCAGATACCAACTGTTCAAAGAAGGAAAATACAGCTGCTATAGAGGCATGGGCTAATGTAATGCTACATTAGTTTTTAGATTCCACTGTACTGATGGCCCCATTCCAAAATGTGCTAGTTTAGTGTGTTTGATACTACCTTAGGACAATAAGAATGATATGAATATAATTACCGCCTCCCTTTTTTGAGAAGTCATGTAACATTTACAATGTGATTCCAAGTCCAGTACACTGTAGTTGCATCTTACAGTGCTGTGAGCTCTACAGTAAGCTTATGTATGAAACTATATTTATTATGAAGTTTAAATCATGTTCATCATATATTTAAGGATTAGTAATGTATGCATTCCTTGTAAATGTTATTTCATATTTTACTTATTCACTGTCACCCCTTAACTAAGTTTTGTACATGAAATCTTTGTCAAACACCTTAATGGCAGTATTTTTTAATTTGTATTACTAAATGCATCTCTTACTTGTTATTGTCTTTGCCACTGTGGCCCAGGTCACTACTGAAAAGGTTTCCTGGCCATGCTCACTTATCTGGCTAAAAAAAGTATAAATAAATAAGCAAACAAATGAATAAATATTAATGAAAGTAGAACTTTCATTCAAAATCTCTCTCAAATCCTTCTTTCCTTATATTTCTCTCCACTTCTTCCATATAACTCCTCTGATTTCTTCTGAGTTAAGCCTATGTGTTAATTTCATAGCCTGTTTGTATTTGCAATGTGAATCCTGTAATTCTGTTAAAATGCTACAGAATTATTTAAAACAGAAGCATACCTATCATGTCTGTATTCTAGTTCAATATGTGCTATCTCTTGTACACATTAGAAGCTCTATCCCTCGTCCATGAAGACTTTAATTAACTTGCTCACCTCACTTTCAAATGCATTATTGTTAGTGAGCAAGCTTGATAATCTGACTACCTGTCCCTCTGCCATGTTGTCTTGTATATATTTATGATGTCATCTACTACCTGCCAGATATGAATGCACATGCACAGATTTCCCTAAAATCTGTCTCATTTTCTAACACCTTAGTTCAACATCATCTCTCTACCTAAGAAAAAAGGTAGAATCATATATATTTGCAGACAATTTCAAAAGATCAGTGCTCATAGTCATACCATCAATGAATTCAAGTAACTCATTTCTAGAAACATTCCACAAAAAAAAAAAAAAAAATATATATATATATATATATATATATATATATATATATATATATATGTAATGAAATGTTGGCACTTGGCCACTTTTGAATATACATATGTTGTTTTAAAATAGTAATCTGACATTTAGACAAAACTAAATTTGCAAATGAAGGGACCATTTTGGTATCCATAGATATACCCAATAACTATCTGTAATGTTTGTCTTAGAGCATAAAAAGATTCTTCAAAATAAATTCTGGCAAGGTGCATATTAAATGAATATATTTGTCATCACACCATTTATGTTCATTCAGGATTAGTCTCATCCAGTCATGTATCCTGTGAAATACAGGTATACCTATGGTGGTCATCCACAATTTTCCTTGCATATCAGATTTTACCTAATACTCTAAATTTGTCAGAGACTTATTGAAGGTTTTAAGCATCAGTGATCTTTGGCATTGTCAGTTATATAATCAACAATCATTAGAATTCAGGACTTCAGCTTCAGAAAACTGCTTCTTTAGGCCACCTAATTTCTTGTTTGTCTGCTTATTCCTATGGGAGATATATGCTTTTAGAAAAAAGCCATCTCTGCTTTGAAATTATCTTATTGAATCCGAACTGATGTTTGGTAATTTACAGAGGGGCCCTGCCATTCCACAAAATGAGACATGAACTTTGGGACCTGAAAATAGTATAAGTTCACTATCCATTGGGTGAACAAAACCATATTCTATGACCTGAAGCTAATAATTGGAGGAGAATGGTCTGACAGGGGTCCTTTGTTTAATTTCCAAGCTGTTGAATAAAAGCTGTGGTCCTTATGATCATAACTCTATTTATTTTTGAAATAGTGGAGAACCTATCTAAAAAAGTGTAGATATTTGAGGGGAGATTTTACAATATGTGTGTACCCACCATACATACTAAAGCCATCTGTTTCTTGAAACAGCAAGACAGACATGGGAGTTTATATTTCATGGGACTTCTGAGCATTTCTTCTGATGCAAATATGTACTGCAGTCCACTCTCTGCAGAGAGAGAGCCTCTTGAAAAGCAATACAATCCCTTAACAAGCATGCTAACTCCTAGGTTTTTAATTCAGGGAAAGATACGCATTTATTAAAGTCATGCAAAGGCCATTCAACACATATTTGTACATAGTGTATCTGTACCCATCATCTACCCGCTTATCTACCACTGTAAAATGGATACCCTTCCTAATTACCAATACAAGTCCCTCATTCTTTACCTCTTAGATAAGAAGACTGGATTTCATTACTATATATAATCTTTACAAGCTCATCTATTGCGAGATGGGTCTCTTGCAAAAATACTCTTATTTTGAATTTTTGTACAAAACTTTTTCCCAAATTGGTTCAGTTATGCATGGCTAAACCATATTGTTCTAGCCAGATTAGACATTTCTTAGTAAAATTATTCTTAATATCTGTTTTCAATTATAATTTAGTCATATTTTCTGATTATGGACAGGCACTAATAAATAACCTTAATATAATTTGTCACGCTATCCTAAAATTGTTATGGTATGCATCTCCACAAACATATAATTTGTTATATTTTGGGTCTAGTTAACCTTCTGTAGCTGAACGGATTACAAACTTTATTGGTATTTAGGTATATCAACTCTATCACAGACAGCTTCTATATTGAATTGTTGATGCAGTAAAACCTTATAGAGTTAAGAATACTCCCATCAGCTTGTATTCACCATGGGTTATTTCTATTTTTAAGAAATGTAAGACTGAATACTCCCTATATTTAAAGGTTATTTTATTGTGAAAATATTTATCTGTTTCTATGAATAATAGTTTATTTTTAAGAAGTTACTTAAGTAGTTTGTGTTTAAGTCTTGTGTGTATATTCTACTGTTTAATTTACATGGATTTATTATAATAACTTGGTTTATATTGAATAAAAATGAAATAAAATATGGGTCAGAATAGATACACTAAAGCTTTGTTCACCATTGCTTCAAAATTAGATTGATTTCAAGATTTTGTAATTCCCATAATTTAGTAAGCATTAGGCCGCCATTATTTTAGAGATAGTTTGAAAATGGCTTATTAGATGCATGCACTGGTCAAGTATGTAATGTGCATATTGCAGTGCTTAAAAGTATATATTTAATAAGTTTTACATTTTCAGAATTCCTTGTATATAACATCTGCCAACAGTATCGTGAGAGGAGAACAACATGCAGCAAAATTTTGCAAAAATGTTCAGAACTATATTGCTGCTTTACATTGACATAGACTGACATTTTCTGTGCTTTCAAGAATTGCCAAAGTATGACAATACTGTTCAGGAAGTCCGGTGCATCCCCAAACCTCATACACATTTGAATGCAGCTACTCATGGCCCTGTAATATGAAGCTGTTTGAGTTTTCATTAAATTTGCAGTGTGAAAATAGTGTGACACGGTTCTGAAAAGCAAACTCAGGCAATGGGTACACATAGAGAACTACTTTAAAATAAGGTCTGTGCCATGTTTCTACTGTTTTCTTCAAGATCCTAATGAATTAAATTATTTGGTTATTGTATCAATAACTGTGTAAAACATAGCTACAAACCAGTTTATTCAGTTTTGTAACTGGTGTACTGATTGAAATGGCCCTATTTCAGTCTCAGCTTGGACAAATATAAGTGACAGTAGAGAAGCAAGTTATAAGGGACAATAGGAAGGGATGATTATAGTAAGGAGGAAAGAAGAAGAAAACGAAATAGTAAAGGAACAGAACACAAAGTGTAAAAAATAGCAAAAGTAAGGTAAGGACACCCATATGCAATATATACAATGTGGAAGAGATAACACATATTAGCAAAGGGAAATAATGTGAGGAAAACAAAGGTGCCTGACTGGGGCAGGGGACAGTGGGGAATTAGGGGATGTGTTTGAGAGAAAGCATTTGCAAATTGATTCAGACTTAAGATGATCTTTAAGCTGAGCATGGAATAAGGGGTATGAGGTGAGGTTTTTAATATTTCTGGGAGGGATTCCCAGAATTTGGGGTCTCGGATGGAGAAGGCATGGTTATTTCAATGAACTCTAGTTCTGAGACAATGAAGAAGTGGACCAGAGTGGTTAAAACTTTGTAGATTGTAATTGGAGGGTTGTCTGAATAGGTTGGAGGTGAGGGAAGGACAACAGTGTTCTTTGAGGAGCTTGTAGAGTTGAGACTGAAGAAGCAGGTTGGCATGTTATTAAACAGGTAGTCAGTCGGCTTTATTAAGCGTGATACAATGATGCTCATTTCTAGGGTAGAGGGAAATGAAACAGCAGATAGAGTTAACAATAGTTTGATGGTGGAGGAGTTTTTCTTTGGTGCTGTTGCAAGTAGTGGAAGCCAGTATTCAAGCTGTGCTAGTAGAATGCCTATGCTTATTGCATTCCTGGTTGGTCTGGAGAGAAAGGGGGGAATTTTATAGGACCAAAATAGGAGGGAATTTATTGTCTTCCATATTTGTTCTAGTTGAAGGTAAGGGTTCAGTGTGGGATCAAACCACATAGCAAGGTATTTGGATGAGATGACTTGATCAATGGGGTCGTCAAGATGGTTATGGATAAGAAGTGATTGAGAGTTATTCTGCCATTTAGGGAGGTACCAAACAATATTGTTTTAGTTTTGTTAATTGCATATTGCAGATTCAACATATTTGTTTCTGTTTCAGTGACTTGATTTGAATTCTACCATGAAGGGATATTCTATTAACAAAATCCTGGTAACATAACAAGGAAGGATGTCAAATATACAATAGAGTGTGCATAGCATAACTTTTGGCAAGACTGTGCGTTGCTGACTTGTCTAGAATTCAAAAAAATTGAGAAGATGTGTTTTGTGTGGAATAATAACTGTGGCATATAAAGGGAGTGAAATGGATTTAGGCAATTTCAAAGAATTATCTCAAGGAAAAAATTATTATTTCAGGTAAGAAGTTAATCACTGAGGAAAAGGTACATGGTATTACAGGACTTCACTGAAACAAGAACAAATAAATAAAATAAAGTCGGAAGTTACTTCACTCAA